>NW_027063991.1:0-20000 GCF_032884065.1 Artemia franciscana
TCATATAAATAGTAGATAGACTAGCTAGAATCAAACTTTCACTGTTCTATCTACTATTGATATCTATTTATTGAATAGTGAAAAAGTCTTTTCTAAAATGACGTCTTGCATATGACTCATAGAAATAGTAGATAGACTAGCTAGAATCAAACTTTCACTGTTCTATCTACTATTGATATCTATTTATTGAATAGTGAAAAAGTCTTTTCTAAAATGACGTCTTGCATATGACTCATAGAAATAGTAGATAGACTAGCTAGAATCAAACTTTCACTGTTCTATCTACTATTGATATCTATTTATTGAATAGTGAAAAAGTCTTTTCTAAAATGACGTCTTGCATATGACTCATAGAAATAGTAGATAGACTAGCTAGAATCAAACTTTCACTGTTCTATCTACTATTAATATCTATTTATTGAATAGTGAAAAAGTCTTTTCTAAAATGACGTCTTGCATATGACTCATAGAAATAGTAGATAGACTAGCTAGAATCAAACTTTCACTGTTCTATCTACTATTGATATCTATTTATTGAATAGTGAAAAAGTCTTTTCTAAAATGACGTCTTGCATATGACTCATAGAAATAGTAGATAGACTAGCTAGAATCAAACTTTCACTGTTCTATCTACTATTGATATCTATTTATTGAATAGTGAAAAAGTCTTTTCTAAAATGACGTCTTGCATATGACTCATAGAAATAGTAGATAGACTAGCTAGAATCAAACTTTCACTGTTCTATCTACTATTGATATCTATTTATTGAATAGTGAAAAAGTCTTTTCTAAAATGACGTCTTGCATATGACTCATAGAAATAGTAGATAGACTAGCTAGAATCAAACTTTCACTGTTCTATCTACTATTGATATCTATTTATTGAATAGTGAAAAAGTCTTTTCTAAAATGACGTCTTGCATATGACTCATAGAAATAGTAGATAGACTAGCTAGAATCAAACTTTCACTGTTCTATCTACTATTGATATCTATTTATTGAATAGTGAAAAAGTCTTTTCTAAAATGACGTCTTGCATATGACTCATAGAAATAGTAGATAGACTAGCTAGAATCAAACTTTCACTGTTCTATCTACTATTGATATCTATTTATTGAATAGTGAAAAAGTCTTTTCTAAAATGACGTCTTGCATATGACTCATAGAAATAGTAGATAGACTAGCTAGAATCAAACTTTCACTGTTCTATCTACTATTGATATCTATTTATTGAATAGTGAAAAAGTCTTTTCTAAAATGACGTCTTGCATATGACTCATAGAAATAGTAGATAGACTAGCTAGAATCAAACTTTCACTGTTCTATCTACTATTGATATCTATTTATTGAATAGTGAAAAAGTCTTTTCTAAAATGACGTCTTGCATATGACTCATAGAAATAGTAGATAGACTAGCTAGAATCAAACTTTCACTGTTCTATCTACTATTGATATCTATTTATTGAATAGTGAAAAAGTCTTTTCTAAAATGACGTCTTGCATATGACTCATAGAAATAGTAGATAGACTAGCTAGAATCAAACTTTCACTGTTCTATCTACTATTGATATCTATTTATTGAATAGTGAAAAAGTCTTTTCTAAAATGACGTCTTGCATATGACTCATAGAAATAGTAGATAGACTAGCTAGAATCAAACTTTCACTGTTCTATCTACTATTGATATCTATTTTTTGAATAGTGAAAAAGTCTTTTCTAAAATGACGTCTTGCATATGACTCATAGAAATAGTAGATAGACTAGCTAGAATCAAACTTTCACTGTTCTATCTACTATTGATATCTATTTATTGAATAGTGAAAAAGTCTTTTCTAAAATGACGTCTTGCATATGACTCATAGAAATAGTAGATAGACTAGCTAGAATCAAACTTTCACTGTTCTATCTACTATTGATATCTATTTATTGAATAGTGAAAAAGTCTTTTCTAAAATGACGTCTTGCATATGACTCATAGAAATAGTAGATAGACTAGCTAGAATCAAACTTTCACTGTTCTATCTACTATTGATATCTATTTATTGAATAGTGAAAAAGTCTTTTCTAAAATGACGTCTTGCATATGACTCATAGAAATAGTAGATAGACTAGCTAGAATCAAACTTTCACTGTTCTATCTACTATTGATATCTATTTATTGAATAGTGAAAAAGTCTTTTCTAAAATGACGTCTTGCATATGACTCATAGAAATAGTAGATAGACTAGCTAGAATCAAACTTTCACTGTTCTATCTACTATTGATATCTATTTATTGAATAGTGAAAAAGTCTTTTCTAAAATGACGTCTTGCATATGACTCATAGAAATAGTAGATAGACTAGCTAGAATCAAACTTTCACTGTTCTATCTACTATTGATATCTATTTATTGAATAGTGAAAAAGTCTTTTCTAAAATGACGTCTTGCATATGACTCATAGAAATAGTAGATAGACTAGCTAGAATCAAACTTTCACTGTTCTATCTACTATTGATATCTATTTATTGAATAGTGAAAAAGTCTTTTCTAAAATGACGTCTTGCATATGACTCATAGAAATAGTAGATAGACTAGCTAGAATCAAACTTTCACTGTTCTATCTACTATTGATATCTATTTATTGAATAGTGAAAAAGTCTTTTCTAAAATGACGTCTTGCATATGACTCATAGAAATAGTAGATAGACTAGCTAGAATCAAACTTTCACTGTTCTATCTACTATTGATATCTATTTATTTAATAGTGAAAAAGTCTTTTCTAAAATGACGTCTTGCATATGACTCATAGAAATAGTAGATAGACTAGCTAGAATCAAACTTTCACTGTTCTATCTACTATTGATATCTATTTATTGAATAGTGAAAAAGTCTTTTCTAAAATGACGTCTTGCATATGACTCATAGAAATAGTAGATAGACTAGCTAGAATCAAACTTTCACTGTTCTATCTACTATTGATATCTATTTATTGAATAGTGAAAAAGTCTTTTCTAAAATGACGTCTTGCATATGACTCATAGAAATAGTAGATAGACTAGCTAGAATCAAACTTTCACTGTTCTATCTACTATTGATATCTATTTATTGAATAGTGAAAAAGTCTTTTCTAAAATGACGTCTTGCATATGACTCATAGAAATAGTAGATAGACTAGCTAGAATCAAACTTTCACTGTTCTATCTACTATTGATATCTATTTATTGAATAGTGAAAAAGTCTTTTCTAAAATGACGTCTTGCATATGACTCATAGAAATAGTAGATAGACTAGCTAGAATCAAACTTTCACTGTTCTATCTACTATTGATATCTATTTATTGAATAGTGAAAAAGTCTTTTCTAAAATGACGTCTTGCATATGACTCATAGAAATAGTAGATAGACTAGCTAGAATCAAACTTTCACTGTTCTATCTACTATTGATATCTATTTATTGAATAGTGAAAAAGTCTTTTCTAAAATGACGTCTTGCATATGACTCATAGAAATAGTAGATAGACTAGCTAGAATCAAACTTTCACTGTTCTATCTACTATTGATATCTATTTATTGAATAGTGAAAAAGTCTTTTCTAAAATGACGTCTTGCATATGACTCATAGAAATAGTAGATAGACTAGCTAGAATCAAACTTTCACTGTTCTATCTACTATTGATATCTATTTATTGAATAGTGAAAAAGTCTTTTCTAAAATGACGTCTTGCATATGACTCATAGAAATAGTAGATAGACTAGCTAGAATCAAACTTTCACTGTTCTATCTACTATTGATATCTATTTATTGAATAGTGAAAAAGTCTTTTCTAAAATGACGTCTTGCATATGACTCATAGAAATAGTAGATAGACTAGCTAGAATCAAACTTTCACTGTTCTATCTACTATTGATATCTATTTATTGAATAGTGAAAAAGTCTTTTCTAAAATGACGTCTTGCATATGACTCATAGAAATAGTAGATAGACTAGCTAGAATCAAACTTTCACTGTTCTATCTACTATTGATATCTATTTATTGAATAGTGAAAAAGTCTTTTCTAAAATGACGTCTTGCATATGACTCATAGAAATAGTAGATAGACTAGCTAGAATCAAACTTTCACTGTTCTATCTACTATTGATATCTATTTATTGAATAGTGAAAAAGTCTTTTCTAAATGACGTCTTGCATATGACTCATAGAAATAGTAGATAGACTAGCTAGAATCAAACTTTCACTGTTCTATCTACTATTGATATCTATTTATTGAATAGTGAAAAAGTCTTTTCTAAAATGACGTCTTGCATATGACTCATAGAAATAGTAGATAGACTAGCTAGAATCAAACTTTCACTGTTCTATCTACTATTGATATCTATTTATTGAATAGTGAAAAAGTCTTTTCTAAAATGACGTCTTGCATATGACTCATAGAAATAGTAGATAGACTAGCTAGAATCAAACTTTCACTGTTCTATCTACTATTGATATCTATTTATTGAATAGTGAAAAAGTCTTTTCTAAAATGACGTCTTGCATATGACTCATAGAAATAGTAGATAGACTAGCTAGAATCAAACTTTCACTGTTCTATCTACTATTGATATCTATTTATTGAATAGTGAAAAAGTCTTTTCTAAAATGACGTCTTGCATATGACTCATAGAAATAGTAGATAGACTAGCTAGAATCAAACTTTCACTGTTCTATCTACTATTGATATCTATTTATTGAATAGTGAAAAAGTCTTTTCTAAAATGACGTCTTGCACATGACTCATAGAAATAGTAGATAGACTAGCTAGAATCAAACTTTCACTGTTCTATCTACTATTGATATCTATTTATTGAATAGTGAAAAAGTCTTTTCTAAAATGACGTCTTGCATATGACTCATAGAAATAGTAGATAGACTAGCTAGAATCAAACTTTCACTGTTCTATCTACTATTGATATCTATTTATTGAATAGTGAAAAAGTCTTTTCTAAAAAAACGTCTTGCATATGACTCATAGAAATAGTAGATAGACTAGCTAGAATCAAACTTTCACTGTTCTATCTACTATTGATATCTATTTATTGAATAGTGAAAAAGTCTTTTCTAAAATGACGTCTTGCATATGACTCATAGAAATAGTAGATAGACTAGCTAGAATCAAACTTTCACTGTTCTATCTACTATTGATATCTATTTATTGAATAGTGAAAAAGTCTTTTCTAAAATGACGTCTTGCATATGACTCATAGAAATAGTAGATAGACTAGCTAGAATCAAACTTTCACTGTTCTATCTACTATTGATATCTATTTATTGAATAGTGAAAAAGTCTTTTCTAAAATGACGTCTTGCATATGACTCATAGAAATAGTAGATAGACTAGCTAGAATCAAACTTTCACTGTTCTATCTACTATTGATATCTATTTATTGAATAGTGAAAAAGTCTTTTCTAAAATGACGTCTTGCATATGACTCATAGAAATAGTAGATAGACTAGCTAGAATCAAACTTTCACTGTTCTATCTACTATTGATATCTATTTATTGAATAGTGAAAAAGTCTTTTCTAAAATGACGTCTTGCATATGACTCATAGAAATAGTAGATAGACTAGCTAGAATCAAACTTTCACTGTTCTATCTACTATTGATATCTATTTATTGAATAGTGAAAAAGTCTTTTCTAAAATGACGTCTTGCATATGACTCATAGAAATAGTAGATAGACTAGCTAGAATCAAACTTTCACTGTTCTATCTACTATTGATATCTATTTATTGAATAGTGAAAAAGTCTTTTCTAAAATGACGTCTTGCATATGACTCATAGAAATAGTAGATAGACTAGCTAGAATCAAACTGTTCTATCTACTATTGATATCTATTTATTGAAAAGTGAAAAAGTCTTTTCTAAAATGACGTCTTGCATATGACTCATAGAAATAGTAGATAGACTAGCTAGAATCAAACTTTCACTGTTCTATCTACTATTGATATCTATTTATTGAATAGTGAAAAAGTCTTTTCTAAAATGACGTCTTGCATATGACTCATAGAAATAGTAGATAGACTAGCTAGAATCAAACTTTCACTGTTCTATCTACTATTGATATCTATATATTGAATTTGGAAAAAGTCTTTTCTAAAATGACGTCTTGCATATGACTCATAGAAATAGTAGATAGACTAGCTAGAATCAAACTTTCACTGTTCTATCTACTATTGATATCTATTTATTGAATAGTGAAAAAGTCTTTTCTAAATGACGTCTTGCATATGACTCATAGAAATAGTAGATAGACTAGCTAGAATCAAACTTTCACTGTTCTATCTACTATTGATATCTATTTATTGAATAGTGAAAAAGTCTTTTCTAAAATGACGTCTTGCATATGACTCATAGAAATAGTAGATAGACTAGCTAGAATCAAACTTTCACTGTTCTATCTACTATTGATATCTATTTATTGAATAGTGAAAAAGTCTTTTCTAAAATGACGTCTTGCATATGACTCATAGAAATAGTAGATAGACTAGCTAGAATCAAACTTTCACTGTTCTATCTACTATTGATATCTATTTATTGAATAGTGAAAAAGTCTTTTCTAAAATGACGTCTTGCATATGACTCATAGAAATAGTAGATAGACTAGCTAGAATCAAACTTTCACTGTTCTATCTACTATTGATATCTATTTATTGAATAGTCAAAAAGTCTTTTCTAAAATGACGTCTTGCATATGACTCATAGAAATAGTAGATAGACTAGCTAGAATCAAACTTTCACTGTTCTATCTACTATTGATATCTATTTATTGAATAGTGAAAAAGTCTTTTCTAAAATGACGTCTTGCATATGACTCATAGAAATAGTAGATAGACTAGCTAGAATCAAACTTTCACTGTTCTATCTACTATTGATATCTATTTATTGAATAGTGAAAAAGTCTTTTCTAAAATGACGTCTTGCATATGACTCATAGAAATAGTAGATAGACTAGCTAGAATCAAACTTTCACTGTTCTATCTACTATTGATATCTATTTATTGAATAGTGAAAAAGTCTTTTCTAAAATGACGTCTTGCATATGACTCATAGAAATAGTAGATAGACTAGCTAGAATCAAACTTTCACTGTTCTATCTACTATTGATATCTATTTATTGAATAGTGAAAAAGTCTTTTCTAAAATGACGTCTTGCATATGACTCATAGAAATAGTAGATAGACTAGCTAGAATCAAACTTTCACTGTTCTATCTACTATTGATATCTATTTATTGAATAGTGAAAAAGTCTTTTCTAAAATGACGTCTTGCATATGACTCATAGAAATAGTAGATAGACTAGCTAGAATCAAACTTTCACTGTTCTATCTACTATTGATATCTATTTATTGAATAGTGAAAAAGTCTTTTCTAAAATGACGTCTTGCATATGACTCATAGAAATAGTAGATAGACTAGCTAGAATCAAACTTTCACTGTTCTATCTACTATTGATATCTATTTATTGAATAGTGAAAAAGTCTTTTCTAAAATGACGTCTTGCATATGACTCATAGAAATAGTAGATAGACTAGCTAGAATCAAACTTTCACTGTTCTATCTACTATTGATATCTATTTATTGAATAGTGAAAAAGTCTTTTCTAAAATGACGTCTTGCATATGACTCATAGAAATAGTAGATAGACTAGCTAGAATCAAACTTTCACTGTTCTATCTACTATTGATATCTATTTATTGAATAGTGAATTTAACTTATAAATTTTCAAAAACTATTGGGCAAATTATTTTTAATTATAATTTAATACTAAAAAAACTAGATAGCGATATAAATTGGAAACCGGTTTGTAATTGTAAGCAACTTGGCCCATTTGTAAATCCTACTTACAAACATGTTATAACAGGGGACTTGTCAATAATAAAGCAAGATGATCTTCAAATTATAATGAATAAAGGGGCTAATTTCCGTCTTTCTCATCATCTGAAACCATCGAGTGTTCTTGATGGCTTGGAAAATGATTTTGATTTATTTATTGATAAGTGGTGTAAGAAAGAGAATAAAAATAAAGAGAGTTTTCAAAGTTGGAAGAATTTAATTATTAGTAGAGTAAGAAATAAAATATATTCTAACTTAAAAAATAGTAACACTAAATCATTATTTTATAATGCGAAGATTAAACAAGCAATTGCTACTCTAAAGAATGAATTTGTAATTGTGCCAGTGGATAAAGCTAATAATAATTTTGCCATAATTTGTCAGAAACTGTATTGTGATATCTTAAAAAGGGAGTTATGCACAACTAATGTTTATGAAAAGGTAAATATAGAGGATGAGAATTTAATTGAAAAGACTGAAGAAATACTTTTTAAAAATTTTAATATTAAAATAAATGACAATGATAAAAAGTTCCCTTTCCTATATTGGACTGTAAAATTTCATAAGAATCCCCCTAAACCACGGTTTATTGCAGGAGCAGCTAAATGTCCAACCCGCATTGCTGCTACTGACCTCTCTTTAATTTTAAAGGAAATTGTAAATAAACTTAAAACCTATTGTTCTGGTATTAAAAAATTTTCGAATTTTAATCCATATTGGAGTGTTAATAATTCACTGCAGGTGATAGATTCTTTAACAATGGTTTCAGCTAAAAGAATTGAGTCTTTCGATTTTGCGACAATGTATACTAATTTATCACTTAATTTAGTGTTTGATAATTTAAAAACTGTTATAAAGAAATCTTTCCTCTTATCTAGTAAAAGGTTCTTAAAAATAGACAGTTATAATAAAAAAGCCATATGGACAAACTGCTTTAATACTACAGTTAACTTGAGATGTTACAGCTTGGATATGATTTTTGAGTTATTGGAATTTGTTTTATACAATACTTATATAAGATTTGGGGGTGATTTGTACAAGCAAATTATGGGAATTCCCATGGGGGGGAATGCCAGCCCATTTATAGCTGACTTGTTTTTAAGTCAACTAGAATATAAATATATGATGGATAAGAATAATCCAATTAATTTAAAACATGCTTTGTCAAATAATAAAAGATATTTAGATGATATTTTGGTCTTAAATTGTAAGGATTTCATTGATATTTCTAAAAATATATATCCATCAGAGCTTATTCTTGAGCCTAGTCATAGCGCTGGTCATGAAGATCATTTCTTAGATTTAAATATTAATATTTGTGATAATAATAAATTAAGTTTTAAAATGTATAATAAAACGGATGATTTTGATTTTGAAGTGATTAGTTTCCCATTCCCTGAAAGTAATATACACTCAAATATCACATATTCAGCGTTTTTCTCACAGTTACTTCGTTATGCAAGGATTTGTAGTAATTATATTGATTTTAAAAATAGATGTAAAATCTTAAGCCAAAAATTGATATCAAGAGGTTTTTCTGCAAATAAATTAACTTGGCAATTTAAAAAATTTAGTTTTCATTATAACGAACTTTTAAATAAATATCAAAAGAATTATCTAGAAATACTTAAAGAAATTTTTAACTAATTTGGGAGGTTCGAGAAATGTTGTCACAGCGCCATTTATTTTGAATTGCGTTTCTAATTGAGCGTAATTTTTTGAAAAATTAGCCACATGGTAAAGATGAATTCTATAATTGTTTAGTTCATTCAGGTTTTTTGCAATGTGTTAATATTTGTGATTTGGTAAAATTTATAATATTTAGTTTACCTATTGTTGCTAAAGGGAGGGATATATTAACAGGATAAGCTTGTTTTGGTTTTGGTTTTACTTGGTTGTTTTACATTTGCTGTTTTTTTTTTCATAGGCATGTAATTTGGGGGTGATACCTGACGCGGGGATGCCATGGATATTCTGTGGTAGCCACAACACTGTGCTGGGTAGAGAATTTAGAGTGGCGAAACCCAATATAGGCCAGTGTATTCTCCTGATGAGCCCTTATGTTGGGTGTTGCCTCTGAATTATTTGTCTATATTATTTTTTCTATTGTTCGGTAAATGACGACTTATACTTATTGACGACATGACTGCCTGTCCATGGATTATTCCTTATGGTTGATTGTGTGTGACTATGCTGTTTGACCTATGTGATTGTATGGATGAGTAGGGTTGAGGCCTCATTCAAGTGCTGGTCTATATTAATCACTAATTTAGGAAAACAGTCTTCCTTTTCTCCTTCTGTCTCTTTATTTTATTTTATTTTTTTTTTTTTTTTTTTTTTTTTTTTATTTTTTTTTTTTTTTTTTTATTTTATTTTTTTTATTTTTTTTATTTTTTTTTTTTTTTTGTGTGTGTGTTTGTGCTGTAGCATTGGTGATTTCTCTTTTCATGATATTATTCCAGGTTGGATCCAGTGCTGGTGGAGAAAATTTTTTTAGTTTTCTCCCCGACAGACCTTTACCCTGGTCCAGGTTTTTAACCTGATATTGTTAATTATTGGTGAGATGGCACTTATGCAAATTTCATGTTCTTTCATCTTTTTGTTTATGTATTTATTTACCTATTGACCTTGGCATGTTTTTTGGACTTTGATTGTTGGATTTTGATTTGGATGTTGGTTTGTTTTGGATTTATTTTCAATAACTTTTTATGCAACAAAACACAAATATTAGCCTCGGAACTCGGAACGATTTTTTGAAAGTTAGTAAGTGTAAAAGTCGTTGTTTTCTTTGCCAAGATCATTTTGTCCCACGAACTTCTGTTAAAAGTACATTGTATAATAAAAATTTTGCATGCAAGTTACGTGGTAATGTTAATTGTAGAACAACCAATGTAATTTACCTATTAGAATGTAATAAATGCTGCCTACAATATGTGGGGGAAACAACTAATAATATATATAAAAGATTTTCTGGACACAAGACAACAGTTAATAATGAAAAAACTAATACCTATCTAGTTCAACATTGTAGTAGTGGTAAATGTTCCATATCAGATATAACTGTCACAATTTTAGAAAATTTAGAATTAGAAAATTTAAATAAAGAAGAGAAGAATAATAGACTACGTAAACAGGAGGATTTCTGGATCCATACTCTTGGTACAGCTTATCCTTTTGGGCTAAATGATCGTGTAGCAAAATATGGTGACATGTCTCATGTTGTTGTTAAATGTATTGATGGTTTTATGGACCATCCTTCTTTTACTTGTCCTACTAAACGTAAAAAACGATCGAGAGGACATAGGAAAAATAATAGAAAAAATGAATTAGATGTACATATGCTTTCTATAGATCTTTGCCAGCTACTTGAATCTAGGGGTATGATTTCTGTAATAAAGTGTCTAAATAATTTATCCAACAGGAATTTAATCAAACTTTTCTGGATTGTTAAGAATAATACAGCTCTTGAATATAATTTTAAAGTAATATGTGATACAATTTGCATTCTAACTAAAACGAAATTTATTTCAAAAAAGAAAAAGTTTGATAAGATTAGTAATAAGGATAACAGATTATATTTACCTATTAATTTTACTTGTAAGCAGATTGAAGATATTAATTTACCAGAAATTTTAAATCAGCGGCATGTGAAACAGGCCCTTCCTAGTAATTTAAATCATAATTATAGTCCAGTTTTAACTTATAAATTTTCAAAAACTATTGGGCAAATTATTTTTAATTATAATTTAATACTAAAAAAACTAGATAGCGATATAAATTGGAAACCGGTTTGTAATTGTAAGCAACTTGGCCCATTTGTAAATCCTACTTACAAACATGTTATAACAGGGGACTTGTCAATAATAAAGCAAGATGATCTTCAAATTATAATGAATAAAGGGGCTAATTTCCGTCTTTCTCATCATCTGAAACCATCGAGTGTTCTTGATGGCTTGGAAAATGATTTTGATTTATTTATTGATAAGTGGTGTAAGAAAGAGAATAAAAATAAAGAGAGTATTCAAAGTTGGAAGAATTTAATTATTAGTAGAGTAAGAAATAAAATATATTCTAACTTAAAAAATAGTAACACTAAATCATTATTTTATAATGCGAAGATTAAACAAGCAATTGCTACTCTAAAGAATGAATTTGTAATTGTGCCAGTGGATAAAGCTAATAATAATTTTGCCATAATTTGTCAGAAACTGTATTGTGATATCTTAAAAAGGGAGTTATGCACAACTAATGTTTATGAAAAGGTAAATATAGAGGATGAGAATTTAATTGAAAAGACTGAAGAAATACTTTTTAAAAATTTTAATATTAAAATAAATGACAATGATAAAAAGTTCCCTTTCCTATATTGGACTGTAAAATTTCATAAGAATCCCCCTAAACCACGGTTTATTGCAGGAGCAGCTAAATGTCCAACCCGCATTGCTGCTACTGACCTCTCTTTAATTTTAAAGGAAATTGTAAATAAACTTAAAACCTATTGTTCTGGTATTAAAAAATTTTCGAATTTTAATCCATATTGGAGTGTTAATAATTCACTGCAGGTGATAGATTCTTTAACAATGGTTTCAGCTAAAAGAATTGAGTCTTTCGATTTTGCGACAATGTATACTAATTTATCACTTAATTTAGTGTTTGATAATTTAAAAACTGTTATAAAGAAATCTTTCCTCTTATCTAGTAAAAGGTTCTTAAAAATAGACAGTTATAATAAAAAAGCCATATGGACAAACTGCTTTAATACTACAGTTAACTTGAGATGTTACAGCTTGGATATGATTTTTGAGTTATTGGAATTTGTTTTATACAATACTTATATAAGATTTGGGGGTGATTTGTACAAGCAAATTATGGGAATTCCCATGGGGGGGAATGCCAGCCCATTTATAGCTGACTTGTTTTTAAGTCAACTAGAATATAAATATATGATGGATAAGAATAATCCAATTAATTTAAAACATGCTTTGTCAAATAATAAAAGATATTTAGATGATATTTTGGTCTTAAATTGTAAGGATTTCATTGATATTTCTAAAAATATATATCCATCAGAGCTTATTCTTGAGCCTAGTCATAGCGCTGGTCATGAAGATCATTTCTTAGATTTAAATATTAATATTTGTGATAATAATAAATTAAGTTTTAAAATGTATAATAAAACGGATGATTTTGATTTTGAAGTGATTAGTTTCCCATTCCCTGAAAGTAATATACACTCAAATATCACATATTCAGCGTTTTTCTCACAGTTACTTCGTTATGCAAGGATTTGTAGTAATTATATTGATTTTAAAAATAGATGTAAAATCTTAAGCCAAAAATTGATATCAAGAGGTTTTTCTGCAAATAAATTAACTTGGCAATTTAAAAAATTTAGTTTTCATTATAACGAACTTTTAAATAAATATCAAAAGAATTATCTAGAAATACTTAAAGAAATTTTTAACTAATTTGGGAGGTTCGAGAAATGTTGTCACAGCGCCATTTATTTTGAATTGCGTTTCTAATTGAGCGTAATTTTTTGAAAAATTAGCCACATGGTAAAGATGAATTCTATAATTGTTTAGTTCATTCAGGTTTTTTGCAATGTGTTAATATTTGTGATTTGGTAAAATTTATAATATTTAGTTTACCTATTGTTGCTAAAGGGAGGGATATATTAACAGGATAAGCTTGTTTTGGTTTTGGTTTTACTTGGTTGTTTTACATTTGCTGTTTTTTTTTTCATAGGCATGTAATTTGGGGGTGATACCTGACGCGGGGATGCCATGGATATTCTGTGGTAGCCACAACACTGTGCTGGGTAGAGAATTTAGAGTGGCGAAACCCAATATAGGCCAGTGTATTCTCCTGATGAGCCCTTATGTTGGGTGTTGCCTCTGAATTATTTGTCTATATTATTTTTTCTATTGTTCGGTAAATGACGACTTATACTTATTGACGACATGACTGCCTGTCCATGGATTATTCCTTATGGTTGATTGTGTGTGACTATGCTGTTTGACCTATGTGATTGTATGGATGAGTAGGGTTGAGGCCTCATTCAAGTGCTGGTCTATATTAATCACTAATTTAGGAAAACAGTCTTCCTTTTCTCCTTCTGTCTCTTTATTTTATTTTATTTTATTTATTTTTTTTTTTTTATTTTTTTTTTTTTTTTTATTTTATTTTTTTTATTTTTTTATTATTTTTTTTTTTTTTTTGTGTGTGTGTTTGTGCTGTAGCATTGGTGATTTCTCTTTTCATGATATTATTCCAGGTTGGATCCAGTGCTGGTGGAGAAAATTTTTTTAGTTTTCTCCCCGACAGACCTTTACCCTGGTCCAGGTTTTTAACCTGATATTGTTAATTATTGGTGAGATGGCACTTATGCAAATTTCATGTTCTTTCATCTTTTTGTTTATGTATTTATTGACCTATTGACCTTGGCATGTTTTTTGGACTTTGATTGTTGGATTTTGATTTGGATGTTGGTTTGTTTTGGATTTATTTTCAATAACTTTTTATGCAACAAAACACAAATATTAGCCTCGGAACTCGGAACGATTTTTTGAAAGTTAGTAAGTGTAAAAGTCGTTGTTTTCTTTGCCAAGATCATTTTGTCCCACGAACTTCTGTTAAAAGTACATTGTATAATAAAAATTTTGCATGCAAGTTACGTGGTAATGTTAATTGTAGAACAACCAATGTAATTTACCTATTAGAATGTAATAAATGCTGCCTACAATATGTGGGGGAAACAACTAATAATATATATAAAAGATTTTCTGGACACAAGACAACAGTTAATAATGAAAAAACTAATACCTATCTAGTTCAACATTGTAGTAGTGGTAAATGTTCCATATCAGATATAACTGTCACAATTTTAGAAAATTTAGAATTAGAAAATTTAAATAAAGAAGAGAAGAATAATAGACTACGTAAACAGGAGGATTTCTGGATCCATACTCTTGGTACAGCTTATCCTTTTGGGCTAAATGATCGTGTAGCAAAATATGGTGACATGTCTCATGTTGTTGTTAAATGTATTGATGGTTTTATGGACCATCCTTCTTTTACTTGTCCTACTAAACGTAAAAAACGATCGAGAGGACATAGGAAAAATAATAGAAAAAATGAATTAGATGTACATATGCTTTCTATAGATCTATGCCAGCTACTTGAATCTAGGGGTATGATTTCTGTAATAAAGTGTCTAAATAATTTATCCAACAGGAATTTAATCAAACTTTTCTGGATTGTTAAGAATAATACAGCTCTTGAATATAATTTTAAAGTAATATGTGATACAATTTGCATTCTAACTAAAACGAAATTTATTTCAAAAAAGAAAAAGTTTGATAAGATTAGTAATAAGGATAACAGATTATATTTACCTATTAATTTTACTTGTAAGCAGATTGAAGATATTAATTTACCAGAAATTTTAAATCAGCGGCATGTGAAACAGGCCCTTCCTAGTAATTTAAATCATAATTATAGTCCAGTTTTAACTTATAAATTTTCAAAAACTATTGGGCAAATTATTTTTAATTATAATTTAATACTAAAAAAACTAGATAGCGATATAAATTGGAAACCGGTTTGTAATTGTAAGCAACTTGGCCCATTTGTAAATCCTACTTACAAACATGTTATAACAGGGGACTTGTCAATAATAAAGCAAGATGATCTTCAAATTATAATGAATAAAGGGGCTAATTTCCGTCTTTCTCATCATCTGAAACCATCGAGTGTTCTTGATGGCTTGGAAAATGATTTTGATTTATTTATTGATAAGTGGTGTAAGAAAGAGAATAAAAATAAAGAGAGTTTTCAAAGTTGGAAGAATTTAATTATTAGTAGAGTAAGAAATAAAATATATTCTAACTTAAAAAATAGTAACACTAAATCATTATTTTATAATGCGAAGATTAAACAAGCAATTGCTACTCTAAAGAATGAATTTGTAATTGTGCCAGTGGATAAAGCTAATAATAATTTTGCCATAATTTGTCAGAAACTGTATTGTGATATCTTAAAAAGGGAGTTATGCACAACTAATGTTTATGAAAAGGTAAATATAGAGGATGAGAATTTAATTGAAAAGACTGAAGAAATACTTTTTAAAAATTTTAATATTAAAATAAATGACAATGATAAAAAGTTCCCTTTCCTATATTGGACTGTAAAATTTCATAAGAATCCCCCTAAACCACGGTTTATTGCAGGAGCAGCTAAATGTCCAACCCGCATTGCTGCTACTGACCTCTCTTTAATTTTAAAGGAAATTGTAAATAAACTTAAAACCTATTGTTCTGGTATTAAAAAATTTTCGAATTTTAATCCATATTGGAGTGTTAATAATTCACTGCAGGTGATAGATTCTTTAACAATGGTTTCAGCTAAAAGAATTGAGTCTTTCGATTTTGCGACAATGTATACTAATTTATCACTTAATTTAGTGTTTGATAATTTAAAAACTGTTATAAAGAAATCTTTCCTCTTATCTAGTAAAAGGTTCTTAAAAATAGACAGTTATAATAAAAAAGCCATATGGACAAACTGCTTTAATACTACAGTTAACTTGAGATGTTACAGCTTGGATATGATTTTTGAGTTATTGGAATTTGTTTTATACAATACTTATATAAGATTTGGGGGTGATTTGTACAAGCAAATTATGGGAATTCCCATGGGGGGGAATGCCAGCCCATTTATAGCTGACTTGTTTTTAAGTCAACTAGAATATAAATATATGATGGATAAGAATAATCCAATTAATTTAAAACATGCTTTGTCAAATAATAAAAGATATTTAGATGATATTTTGGTCTTAAATTGTAAGGATTTCATTGATATTTCTAAAAATATATATCCATCAGAGCTTATTCTTGAGCCTAGTCATAGCGCTGGTCATGAAGATCATTTCTTAGATTTAAATATTAATATTTGTGATAATAATAAATTAAGTTTTAAAATGTATAATAAAACGGATGATTTTGATTTTGAAGTGATTAGTTTCCCATTCCCTGAAAGTAATATACACTCAAATATCACATATTCAGCGTTTTTCTCACAGTTACTTCGTTATGCAAGGATTTGTAGTAATTATATTGATTTTAAAAATAGATGTAAAATCTTAAGCCAAAAATTGATATCAAGAGGTTTTTCTGCAAATAAATTAACTTGGCAATTTAAAAAATTTAGTTTTCATTATAACGAACTTTTAAATAAATATCAAAAGAATTATCTAGAAATACTTAAAGAAATTTTTAACTAATTTGGGAGGTTCGAGAAATGTTGTCACAGCGCCATTTATTTTGAATTGCGTTTCTAATTGAGCGTAATTTTTTGAAAAATTAGCCACATGGTAAAGATGAATTCTATAATTGTTTAGTTCATTCAGGTTTTTTGCAATGTGTTAATATTTGTGATTTGGTAAAATTTATAATATTTAGTTTACCTATTGTTGCTAAAGGGAGGGATATATTAACAGGATAAGCTTGTTTTGGTTTTGGTTTTACTTGGTTGTTTTACATTTGCTGTTTTTTTTTTCATAGGCATGTAATTTGGGGGTGATACCTGACGCGGGGATGCCATGGATATTCTGTGGTAGCCACAACACTGTGCTGGGTAGAGAATTTAGAGTGGCGAAACCCAATATAGGCCAGTGTATTCTCCTGATGAGCCCTTATGTTGGGTGTTGCCTCTGAATTATTTGTCTATATTATTTTTTCTATTGTTCGGTAAATGACGACTTATACTTATTGACGACATGACTGCCTGTCCATGGATTATTCCTTATGGTTGATTGTGTGTGACTATGCTGTTTGACCTATGTGATTGTATGGATGAGTAGGGTTGAGGCCTCATTCAAGTGCTGGTCTATATTAATCACTAATTTAGGAAAACAGTCTTCCTTTTCTCCTTCTGTCTCTTTATTTTATTTTATTTTATTTTTTTTTTTTTTTTTTTATTTATTTTTTTTTTTTTTTATTTTATTTTTTTTATTTTTTTTTTTTTTTTTTTTTTTTTGTGTGTGTGTTTGTGCTGTAGCATTGGTGATTTCTCTTTTCATGATATTATTCCAGGTTGGATCCAGTGCTGGTGGAGAAAATTTTTTTAGTTTTCTCCCCGACAGACCTTTACCCTGGTCCAGGTTTTTAACCTGATATTGTTAATTATTGGTGAGATGGCACTTATGCAAATTTCATGTTCTTTCATCTTTTTGTTTATGTATTTATTGACCTATTGACCTTGGCATGTTTTTTGGACTTTGATTGTTGGATTTTGATTTGGATGTTGGTTTGTTTTGGATTTATTTTCAATAACTTTTTATGCAACAAAACACAAATATTAGCCTCGGAACTCGGAACGATTTTTTGAAAGTTAGTAAGTGTAAAAGTCGTTGTTTTCTTTGCCAAGATCATTTTGTCCCACGAACTTCTGTTAAAAGTACATTGTATAATAAAAATTTTGCATGCAAGTTACGTGGTAATGTTAATTGTAGAACAACCAATGTAATTTACCTATTAGAATGTAATAAATGCTGCCTACAATATGTGGGGGAAACAACTAATAATATATATAAAAGATTTTCTGGACACAAGACAACAGTTAATAATGAAAAAACTAATACCTATCTAGTTCAACATTGTAGTAGTGGTAAATGTTCCATATCAGATATAACTGTCACAATTTTAGAAAATTTAGAATTAGAAAATTTAAATAAAGAAGAGAAGAATAATAGACTACGTAAACAGGAGGATTTCTGGATCCATACTCTTGGTACAGCTTATCCTTTTGGGCTAAATGATCGTGTAGCAAAATATGGTGACATGTCTCATGTTGTTGTTAAATGTATTGATGGTTTTATGGACCATCCTTCTTTTACTTGTCCTACTAAACGTAAAAAACGATCGAGAGGACATAGGAAAAATAATAGAAAAAATGAATTAGATGTACATATGCTTTCTATAGATCTATGCCAGCTACTTGAATCTAGGGGTATGATTTCTGTAATAAAGTGTCTAAATAATTTATCCAACAGGAATTTAATCAAACTTTTCTGGATTGTTAAGAATAATACAGCTCTTGAATATAATTTTAAAGTAATATGTGATACAATTTGCATTCTAACTAAAACGAAATTTATTTCAAAAAAGAAAAAGTTTGATAAGATTAGTAATAAGGATAACAGATTATATTTACCTATTAATTTTACTTGTAAGCAGATTGAAGATATTAATTTACCAGAAATTTTAAATCAGCGGCATGTGAAACAGGCCCTTCCTAGTAATTTAAATCATAATTATAGTCCAGTTTTAACTTATAAATTTTCAAAAACTATTGGGCAAATTATTTTTAATTATAATTTAATACTAAAAAAACTAGATAGCGATATAAATTGGAAACCGGTTTGTAATTGTAAGCAACTTGGCCCATTTGTAAATCCTACTTACAAACATGTTATAACAGGGGACTTGTCAATAATAAAGCAAGATGATCTTCAAATTATAATGAATAAAGGGGCTAATTTCCGTCTTTCTCATCATCTGAAACCATCGAGTGTTCTTGATGGCTTGGAAAATGATTTTGATTTATTTATTGATAAGTGGTGTAAGAAAGAGAATAAAAATAAAGAGAGTTTTCAAAGTTGGAAGAATTTAATTATTAGTAGAGTAAGAAATAAAATATATTCTAACTTAAAAAATAGTAACACTAAATCATTATTTTATAATGCGAAGATTAAACAAGCAATTGCTACTCTAAAGAATGAATTTGTAATTGTGCCAGTGGATAAAGCTAATAATAATTTTGCCATAATTTGTCAGAAACTGTATTGTGATATCTTAAAAAGGGAGTTATGCACAACTAATGTTTATGAAAAGGTAAATATAGAGGATGAGAATTTAATTGAAAAGACTGAAGAAATACTTTTTAAAAATTTTAATATTAAAATAAATGACAATGATAAAAAGTTCCCTTTCCTATATTGGACTGTAAAATTTCATAAGAATCCCCCTAAACCACGGTTTATTGCAGGAGCAGCTAAATGTCCAACCCGCATTGCTGCTACTGACCTCTCTTTAATTTTAAAGGAAATTGTAAATAAACTTAAAACCTATTGTTCTGGTATT
>NW_027063991.1:25000-29020 GCF_032884065.1 Artemia franciscana
ATGACTCATAGAAATAGTAGATAGACTAGCTAGAATCAAACTTTCACTGTTCTATCTACTATTGATATCTATTTATTGAATAGTGAAAAAGTCTTTTCTAAAATGACGTCTTGCATATGACTCATAGAAATAGTAGATAGACTAGCTAGAATCAAACTTTCACTGTTCTATCTACTATTGATATCTATTTATTGAATAGTGAAAAAGTCTTTTCTAAAATGACGTCTTGCATATGACTCATAGAAATAGTAGATAGACTAGCTAGAATCAAACTTTCACTGTTCTATCTACTATTGATATCTATTTATTGAATAGTGAAAAAGTCTTTTCTAAAATGACGTCTTGCATATGACTCATAGAAATAGTAGATAGACTAGCTAGAATCAAACTTTCACTGTTCTATCTACTATTGATATCTATTTATTGAATAGTGAAAAAGTCTTTTCTAAAATGACGTCTTGCATATGACTCATAGAAATAGTAGATAGACTAGCTAGAATCAAACTTTCACTGTTCTATCTACTATTGATATCTATTTATTGAATAGTGAAAAAGTCTTTTCTAAAATGACGTCTTGCATATGACTCATAGAAATAGTAGATAGACTAGCTAGAATCAAACTTTCACTGTTCTATCTACTATTGATATCTATTTATTGAATAGTGAAAAAGTCTTTTCTAAAATGACGTCTTGCATATGACTCATAGAAATAGTAGATAGACTAGCTAGAATCAAACTTTCACTGTTCTATCTACTATTGATATCTATTTATTGAATAGTGAAAAAGTCTTTTCTAAAATGACGTCTTGCATATGACTCATAGAAATAGTAGATAGACTAGCTAGAATCAAACTTTCACTGTTCTATCTACTATTGATATCTATTTATTGAATAGTGAAAAAGTCTTTTCTAAAATGACGTCTTGCATATGACTCATAGAAATAGTAGATAGACTAGCTAGAATCAAACTTTCACTGTTCTATCTACTATTGATATCTATTTATTGAATAGTGAAAAAGTCTTTTCTAAAATGACGTCTTGCATATGACTCATAGAAATAGTAGATAGACTAGCTAGAATCAAACTTTCACTGTTCTATCTACTATTGATATCTATTTATTGAATAGTGAAAAAGTCTTGTCTAAAATGACGTCTTGCATATGACTCATAGAAATAGTAGATAGACTAGCTAGAATCAAACTTTCACTGTTCTATCTACTATTGATATCTATTTATTGAATAGTGAAAAAGTCTTTTCTAAAATGACGTCTTGCATATGACTCATAGAAATAGTAGATAGACTAGCTAGAATCAAACTTTCACTGTTCTATCTACTATTGATATCTATTTATTGAATAGTGAAAAAGTCTTTTCTAAAATGACGTCTTGCATATGACTCATAGAAATAGTAGATAGACTAGCTAGAATCAAACTTTCACTGTTCTATCTACTATTGATATCTATTTATTGAATAGTGAAAAAGTCTTTTCTAAAATGACGTCTTGCATATGACTCATAGAAATAGTAGATAGACTAGCTAGAATCAAACTTTCACTGTTCTATCTACTATTGATATCTATTTATTGAATAGTGAAAAAGTCTTTTCTAAAATGACGTCTTGCATATGACTCATAGAAATAGTAGATAGACTAGCTAGAATCAAACTTTCACTGTTCTATCTACTATTGATATCTATTTATTGAATAGTGAAAAAGTCTTTTCTAAAATGACGTCTTGCATATGACTCATAGAAATAGTAGATAGACTAGCTAGAATCAAACTTTCACTGTTCTATCTACTATTGATATCTATTTATTGAATAGTGAAAAAGTCTTTTCTAAAATGACGTCTTGCATATGACTCATAGAAATAGTAGATAGACTAGCTAGAATCAAACTTTCACTGTTCTATCTACTATTGATATCTATTTATTGAATAGTGAAAAAGTCTTTTCTAAAATGACGTCTTGCATATGACTCATAGAAATAGTAGATAGACTAGCTAGAATCAAACTTTCACTGTTCTATCTACTATTGATATCTATTTATTGAATAGTGAAAAAGTCTTTTCTAAAATGACGTCTTGCATATGACTCATAGAAATAGTAGATAGACTAGCTAGAATCAAACTTTCACTGTTCTATCTACTATTGATATCTATTTATTGAATAGTGAAAAAGTCTTTTCTAAAATGACGTCTTGCATATGACTCATAGAAATAGTAGATAGACTAGCTAGAATCAAACTTTCACTGTTCTATCTACTATTGATATCTATTTATTGAATAGTGAAAAAGTCTTTTCTAAAATGACGTCTTGCATATGACTCATAGAAATAGTAGATAGACTAGCTAGAATCAAACTTTCACTGTTCTATCTACTATTGATATCTATTTATTGAATAGTGAAAAAGTCTTTTCTAAAATGACGTCTTGCATATGACTCATAGAAATAGTAGATAGACTAGCTAGAATCAAACTTTCACTGTTCTATCTACTATTGATATCTATTTATTGAATAGTGAAAAAGTCTTTTCTAAAATGACGTCTTGCATATGACTCATAGAAATAGTAGATAGACTAGCTAGAATCAAACTTTCACTGTTCTATCTACTATTGATATCTATTTATTGAATAGTGAAAAAGTCTTTTCTAAAATGAAGTCTTGCATATGACTCATAGAAATAGTAGATAGACTAGCTAGAATCAAACTTTCACTGTTCTATCTACTATTGATATCTATTTATTGAATAGTGAAAAAGTCTTTTCTAAAATGACGTCTTGCATATGACTCATAGAAATAGTAGATACGACTAGCTAGAATCAAACTTTCACTGTTCTATCTACTATTGATATCTATTTATTGAATAGTGAAAAAGTCTTTTCTAAAATGACGTCTTGCATATGACTCATAGAAATAGTAGATAGACTAGCTAGAATCAAACTTTCACTGTTCTATCTACTATTGATATCTATTTATTGAATAGTGAAAAAGTCTTTTCTAAAATGACGTCTTGCATATGACTCATAGAAATAGTAGATAGACTAGCTAGAATCAAACTTTCACTGTTCTATCTACTATTGATATCTATTTATTGAATAGTGAAAAAGTCTTTTCTAAAATGACGTCTTGCATATGACTCATAGAAATAGTAGATAGACTAGCTAGAATCAAACTTTCACTGTTCTATCTACTATTGATATCTATTTATTGAATAGTGAAAAAGTCTTTTCTAAAATGACGTCTTGCATATGACTCATAGAAATAGTAGATAGACTAGCTAGAATCAAACTTTCACTGTTCTATCTACTATTGATATCTATTTATTGAATAGTGAAAAAGTCTTTTCTAAAATGACGTCTTGCATATGACTCATAGAAATAGTAGATAGACTAGCTAGAATCAAACTTTCACTGTTCTATCTACTATTGATATCTATTTATTGAATAGTGAAAAAGTCTTTTCTAAAATGACGTCTTGCATATGACTCATAGAAATAGTAGATAGACTAGCTAGAATCAAACTTTCACTGTTCTATCTACTATTGATATCTATTTATTGAATAGTGAAAAAGTCTTTTCTAAAATGACGTCTTGCATATGACTCATAGAAATAGTAGATAGACTAGCTAGAATCAAACTTTCACTGTTCTATCTACTATTGATATCTATTTATTGAATAGTGAAAAAGTCTTTTCTAAAATGACGTCTTGCATATGACTCATAGAAATAGTAGATAGACTAGCTAGAATCAAACTTTCACTGTTCTATCTACTATTGATATCTATTTATTGAATAGTGAAAAAGTCTTTTCTAAAATGACGTCTTGCATATGACTCATAGAAATAGTGAATAGACTAGCTAGAATCAAACTTTCACTGTTCTATCTACTATTGATATCTATTTATTGAATAGTGAAAAAGTCTTTTCTAAAATGACGTCTTGCATATGACTCATAGAAATAGTAGATAGACTAGCTAGAATCAAAACTTTCACGTTCTATCTACTATTGATATCTATTTA
>NW_027063992.1:0-29020 GCF_032884065.1 Artemia franciscana
CTATTAGAATCAAACAGAAAGTTTGATTCTAGATTCAAATAGATTTGAATCTATTTATTGAATAGTGAAAAAGTCTTTTCTAAAATGAAGTCTTGCATATGACTCATAGAAATAGTAGATAGACTAGCTAGAATCAATATATTTTGCACAAGGACTTGCATATGAGAATATGCGTATGACTCATAGAAATAGAATCAAACTTTCACTGCTGAATCTATTAAAAGTTTTATTGATTCTAGCTAGTCTATCTACTATTGATTCTAGCTGGTCTAGAATCAATAGTAAGTTTTTAAAATCAATTAGAATACAAGAAAGTTTGATTCTAGCTAGTCTATCTACTATTTCTATGAGTCATTTGCAAGACGCCATTTTAGAAAAGACGCGCAGTGGCCGATATTATTGTCTATTTAATAGACAATAATATCTGGTATATCGGAATAGTAGATAGTTTGATTCTAGCTAGTCTATCTACTATTTCTATGAGTTTTATTTGTCTATTCTAGCTAGTCTATCTACTATTTCTATGAGTCATATGCAAGACGTCATTTTAGAAAAGACGCGCAGTGGCCGATATTATTGTCTATTTCTATTTCTACTATTCCGATAAATCCTATTCCGACAAATAAAACTCATAGAAATAGTAGATAGACTAGCTAGAATCAAACTATCTACTATTCCGATATATAAGATATTATTGTCTATTAAATAGACAATAATATCGGCCACTGTGCGTCTTTTCTAAAATGACGTCTTGCATATGACTCATAGAAATAGTAGATAGACTAGCTAGAATCAAACTTTCACTGCTGAATCTATTAAAAGTTTTAATAGATTCTAAAATGACGTCTTGCATATGACTCATAGAAAACTTATTATCTCTATCTATTCTATTCTATCTATCTACTCTAAGTATTCTTAGAAACTTATCAAACTTTCACTGCTGAATCTATTAAAAGTTTTGAATCTTTAAGAATTAAAAGTTTTGAATCTATTAAAACTTTTAATAGATTCAGCAGTGAAAGTTTGATTCTAGCTAGTCTATCTACTATTTCTATGAGTCATATGCAAGACGTCATTTTAGAAAAGACGCGCAGTGGCCGATATTATTGTCTATTTCTACCGATATTATATTCTTGCATATGACTCATAGAAATAGTACTACAATATTTTACTACAAAGACTCATAGAAATAGTAGATGGACTAGCTAGAATCAAACTTTCACTGTTTCTAGTGAAGGCTTGCGGCCTTGTGCAAAATATTTTCCTCTAGGCCTCTAGGTGGCCGATATTCAAATAGATTTAATAGATTCAGCAGTGAAAGTTTGATTCTAGCTAGTCTATCTACTATTTCTATGAGTCATATGCAAGTACTTGTGCAAAATATTTTGATTCTAGCTAGTCTATCTACTATTTCTATGAGTTTTATTTGTCTATTCTAGCTAGTCTATCTACTATTTGTGTTATGAATGAAATGAAAGGTCTTGCAAACAAGAGTAGATAGATTTTTTAAACGGAGTAGAAATAGAAATAGACAATAATAGTGCAAAATATTTTGATTCTAGCTAGTCTATCTACTATTTCTATGAGTCATATGCAAGACGTCATTTTAGAAAAGACTTTTTCACTATTCAATAAATAGATTCAAATCTATTTGAATCTAGAATCAAACTTTCTGTTTGATTCTAATAGAATCAATAGAATAGCACTAGTTCGTAAGTGACGTCTTGCATATGGTTCTAGAATTCTAATCTATTGATTCTAGACCAGCTAGAATCAATAGTAGATAGACTAGCAAGAATCAATAAAACTTTTAATAGATTCAGCAGTGAAAGTTTGATTCTATTTCTATGAGTCATACGCATATTCTCATATGCAAGTCCATAACTCTGACCTAGTAAGCAAATCCACGAACACCGCCCCGTTTAATAAAACTTCAATAAAACTTTTAATAGATTCAGCAGTGAAAGTTTGATTCTAGCAAGTCTATCTACTATTTCTATGAGTCATATGCAAGACAATAATATCGTAGAAATAGACAATAATATCGGCCACTGCGCGTCTTTTCTAAAATGACGTCTTGCATATGACTCATAGAAATAGTAGATAGACTAGATCTCATCTAGAGATCTAGATGATTAGATCTCTGGCCTAGTAAGCAAATCCACGAACAGAAATAGTAGAAATTGATAAGAAATAGTAGATAGACTAGCTAGAATCAAACTTTCTTGTATTCTAATTGATTTTATTGTATAAGATATTATTGTCTATTAAATAGACAATAATATCGGCCACTGCGCGTCTTTTCTAAAATGACGTCTTGCATATGACTCTTGCTTACTAGATTCATAGCTGAAAAAAATTTATTTTTTTTTCTAATGACTTTAAAATTCATTTATTAAACGGAGTCATATGCAAGACGTCATTTTAGAAAAGACGCGCAGTGGCCGATATTATTGTCTATTTCTACCGATATTATATTCTTGCATATGACTCATAGAAATAGTAGATAGACTAGCTAGAATCAAACTTTCACTGCTGAATCTATTAAAAGTTTTATTGATTCTAGCTAGTCTATCTACTATTGATTCTAGCTGGTCTAGAATCAATAGTAAGTTTTTAAAATCAATTAGAATACAAGAAAGTTTAATAAAACTCATAGAAATAAAATTTTATAAAACTTTGATTCTGGACATTTTCCTCTAGGCCTCTAGGTGGCCGATTTTCAAATAGATTTAATAGATTCAGCAGTGAAAGTTTGATTCTAGATTCAAATAGATTTCTAAAATGATGTCTTGCATATGACTCATAGAAATAGTAGATAGACTAGCTAGAATCAAACTTTCACTGCTGAATCTATTAAAAGTTTTAATAGATTCTAAAATGACGTCTTGCATATGACTCATAGAAAACTTATTATCTCTATCTATTCTATTCTATCTATCTACTCTAAGTATTCTTAGAAACTTATCAAACTTTCACTGCTGAATCTATTAAAAGTTTTGAATCTTTAAGAATTAAAAGTTTTGAATCTATTAAAACTTTTAATAGATTCAGCAGTGAAAGTTTGATTCTAGCTAGTCTATCTACTATTTCTATGAGTCATATGCAAGACGTCATTTTAGAAAAGACGCGCAGTGGCCGATATTATTGTTTATTTCTACCGATATTATATTCTTGCATATGACTCATAGAAATAGTACTACAACATTTTACTACAAAGACTCATAGAAATAGTAGATAGACTAGCTAGAATCAAACTTTCACTGTTTCTAGTGAAGGCTTGCGGCCTTGTGCAAAATATTTTCCTCTAGGCCTCTAGGTGGCCGATATTCAAATAGATTTAATAGATTCAGCAGTGAAAGTTTGATTCTAGCTAGTCTATCTACTATTTCTATGAGTCATATGCAAGTCCTTGTGCAAAATATTTTGATTCTAGCTAGTTTATCTACTATTTCTATGAGTTTTATTTGTCTATTCTAGCTAGTCTATCTACTATTTATGTTATGAATGAAATGAAAGGTCTTGCATACAAGAGTAGATAGATTTATTAAACGGAGTAGAAATAGAAATAGACAATAATATCGGCCACTGCGCGTCTTTTCTAAAATGACGTCTTGCATATGACTCATGGAAATAGTAGATAGACTAGCTAGAATAGACAAATAAAACTCATAGAAATAGTAGATAGACTAGCTAGAATCAAACTATCTACTATTCCGATATACAAGATATTATTGTCTATTAAATAGACAATAATATCGGCCACTGCGCGTCTTTTCTAAAATGACGTCTTGCATATGACTCATAGAAATAGTAGATAGACTAGCTAGAATCAAACTTTCTTGTATTCTAATTGATTTTAAAAACTTACTATTGATTCTAGACCAGCTAGAATCAATAGTAGATAGACTAGCTAGAATCAATAAAACTTTTAATAGATTCAGCAGTGAAAGTTTGATTCTATTTCTATGAGTCATACGGATATTCTCATATGCAAGTCCTTGTGCAAAATATTTTGATTCTAGCTAGTCTATCTACTATTTCTATGAGTCATATGCAAGACGTCATTTTAGAAAAGACTTTTTCACTATTCAATAAATAGATTCAAATCTATTTGAATCTAGAATCAAACTTTCTGTTTGATTCTAATAGAATCAATAGAATAGCACTAGTTCGTATGTGACGTCTTGCATATGGTTCTAGAATTCTAATCTATTGATTCTAGACCAGCTAGAATCAATAGTAGATAGACTAGCAAGAATCAATAAAACTTTTAATAGATTCAGCAGTGAAAGTTTGATTCTATTTCTATGAGTCATACGCATATTCTCATATGCAAGTCCATAACTCTGACCTAGTAAGCAAATCCACGAACACCGCCCCGTTTAATAAAACTTCAATAAAACTTTTAATAGATTCAGCAGTGAAAGTTTGATTCTAGCTAGTCTATCTACTATTTCTATGAGTCATATGCAAGACAATAATATCGTAGAAATAGACAATAATATCGGCCACTGCGCGTGTTTTCTAAAATGACGTCTTGCATATGACTCATAGAAATAGTAGATAGACTAAATCTCATCTAGAGATCTAGATGAGTAGATCTCTGACCTAGTAAGCAAATCCACGAACAGAAATAGTAGAAATTGATAAGAAATAGTAGATAGACTAGCTAGAATCAAACTTTCTTGTATTCTAATTGATTTTATTGTATAAGATATTATTGTCTATTAAATAGACAATAATATCGGCCACTGCGCGTCTTTTCTAAAATGACGTCTTGCATATGACTCTTGCTTACTAGATTCATAGCTGAAAAAATTTTATTTTTTTCTAATGACTTTAAAAGTCATTTATTAAACGGAGTCATATGCAAGACGTCATTTTAGAAAAGACGCGCAGTGGCCGATATTATTGTCTATTTCTACCGATATTATATTCTTGCATATGACTCATAGAAATAGTAGATAGACTAGCTAGAATCAAACTTTCACTGCTGAATCTATTAAAAGTTTTATTGATTCTAGCTAGTCTATCTACTATTGATTCTAGCTGGTCTAGAATCAATAGTAAGTTTTTAAAATCGATTAGAATACAAGAAAGTTTAATAAAACTCATAGAAATAAAATTTTATAAAACTTTGATTCTGGACATTTTCCTCTAGGCCTCTAGGTGGCCGATATTCAAATAGATTTAACAGATTCAGCAGTGAAAGTTTGATTCTAGATTAAAATAGATTTCTAAAATGACGTCTTGCATATGACTCATAGAAATAGTAGATAGACTAGCTAGAATCAAACTTTCACTGCTGAATCTATTAAAAGTTTTAATAGATTCTAAAATGACGTCTTGCATATGACTCATAGAAAACTTATTATCTCTATCTATTCTATTCTATCTATCTACTCTAAGTATTCTTAGAAACTTATCAAACTTTCACTGCTGAATCTATTAAAAGTTTTGAATCTTTAAGAATTAAAAGTTTTGAATCTATTAAAACTTTTAATAGATTCAGCAGTGAAAGTTTGATTCTAGCTAGTCTATCTACTATTTCTATGAGTCATATGCAAGACGTCATTTTAGAAAAGACGCGCAGTGGCCGATATTATTGTCTATTTCTACCGATATTATATTCTTGCATATGACTCATAGAAATAGTACTACAATATTTTACTACAAAGACTCATAGAAATAGTAGATAGACTAGCTAGAATCAAACTTTCACTGTTTCTAGTGAAGGCTTGCGGCCTTGTGCAAAATATTTTCCTCTAGGCCTCTAGGTGGCCGATATTCAATTAGATTTAATAGATTCAGCAGTGAAAGTTTGATTCTAGCTAGTCTATCTACTATTTCTATGAGTCATATGCAAGTCCTTGTGCAAAATATTTTGATTCTAGCTAGTCTATCTACTATTTCTATGAGTTTTATTTGTCTATTCTAGCTAGTCTATCTACTATTTATGTTATGAATGAAATGAAAGGTCTTGCATACATGAGTAGATAGATTTATTAAAAGGAGTAGAAATAGAAATAGACAATAATATCGGCCACTGCGCGTCTTTTCTAAAATGACGTCTTGCATATGACTCATAGAAATAGTAGATAGACTAGCTAGAATAGACAAATAAAACTCATAGAAATAGTAGATAGACTAGCTAGAATCAAACTATCTACTATTCCGATATACATGATATTATTGTCTATTAAATAGACAATAATATCGGCCACTGCGCGTCTTTTCTAAAATGACGTCTTGCATATGACTCATGGAAATAGTAGATAGACTAGCTAGAATCAAACTTTCTTGTATTCTAATTGATTTTAAAAACTTACTATTGAATCTAGACCAGCTAGAATCAATAGTAGATAGACTAGCTAGAATCAATAAAACTTTTAATAGATTCAGCAGTGAAAGTTTGATTCTATTTCTATGAGTCTTACGCATATTCTCATATGCAAGTCCTTGTGCAAAATATTTTGATTCTAGCTAGTCTATCTACTATTTCTATGAGTCATATGCAAGACGTCATTTTAGAAAAGACTTTTTCACTATTCAATAAATAGATTCAAATCTATTTGAATCTAGAATCAAACTTTCTGTTTGATTCTAATAGAATCAATAGAATAGCACTAGTTCGTATGTGACGTCTTGCATATGGTTCTAGAATTCTAATCTATTGATTCTAGACCAGCTAGAATCAATAGTAGATATACTAGCAAGAATCAATAAAACTTTTAATAGATTCAGCAGTGAAAGTTTGATTCTATTTCTATGAGTCATACGCATATTCTCATATGCAAGTCCATAACTCCGACCTAGTAAGCAAATCCACGAACACCGCCCCGTTTAATAAAACTTCAATAAAACTTTTAATAGATTCAGCAGTGAAAGTTTGATTCTAGCTAGTCTATCTACTATTTCTATGAGTCATATGCAAGACAATAATATCGTAGAAATAGACAATAATATCGGCCACTGCGCGTCTTTTCTAAAATGACGTCTTGCATATGACTCATAGAAATAGTAGATAGACTAGATCTCATCTAGAGATCTAGATGAGTAGATCTCTGACCTAGTAAGCAAATCCACGAACAGAAATAGTAGAAATTGATAAGAAATAGTAGATAGACTAGCTAGAATCAAACTTTCTTGTATTCTTATTGATTTTATTGTATAAGATATTATTGTCTATTAAATAGACAATAATATCGGCCACTGCGCGTCTTTTCTAAAATGACGTCTTGCATATGACTCTTGCTTACTAGATTCATAGCTGAAAAATTTTTATTTTTTTTTCTAATGACTTTAAAAGTCATTTATTAAATGGAGTCATATGCAAGACGTCATTTTAGAAAAGACGCGCAGTGGCCGATATTATTGTCTATTTCTACCGATATTATATTCTTGCATATGACTCATAGAAATAGTAGATAGACTAGCTAGAATCAAACTTTCACTGCTGAATCTATTAAAAGTTTTATTGATTCTAGCTAGTCTATCTACTATTGATTCTAGCTGGTCTAGAATCAATAGTAAGTTTTTAAAATCAATTAGAATACAAGAAAGTTAAATAAAACTCATAGAAATAAAATTTTATAAAACTTTGATTCTGGACATTTTCCTCTAGGCCTCTAGGTGGCCGATATTCAAATAGATTAAATAGATTCAGCAGTGAAAGTTTGATTCTAGATTCAAATAGATTTCTAAAATGACGTCTTGCATATGACTCATAGAAATAGTAGATAGACTAGCTAGAATCAAACTTTCACTGCTGAATCTATTAAAAGTTTTAATAGATTCTAAAATGACGTCTTGCATATGACTCATAGAAAACTTATTATCTCTATCTATTCTATTCTATCTATCTACTCTAAGTATTCTTAGAAACCTATCAAACTTTCACTGCTGAATCTATTAAAAGTTTTGAATCTTTAAGAATTAAAAGTTTTGAATCTATTAAAACTTTTAATAGATTCAGGAGTGAAAGTTTGATTCTAGCTAGTCTATCTACTATTTCTATGAGTCATATGCAAGACGTCATTTTAGAAAAGACGCGCAGTGGCCTATATTATTGTCTATTTCTACCGATATTATATTCTTGCATTTGACTCATAGAAATAGTACTACAATATTTTACTACAAAGACTCATAGAAATAGTAGATAGACTAGCTAGAATCAAACTTTCACTGTTTCTAGTGAAGGCTTGCGGCCTTGTGCAAAATATTTTCCTCTAGGCCTCTAGGTGGCCGATATTCAAATAGATTTAATAGATTCAGCAGTGAAAGTTTGATTCTAGCTAGTCTATCTACTATTTCTATGAGTCATATGCAAGTCCTTGTGCAAAATATTTTGATTCTAGCTAGTCTATCTACTATTTCTATGAGTCATATGCAAGACGTCATTTTAGAAAAGACTTTTTCACTATTCAATAAATAGATTCAAATCTATTTGAATCTAGAATCAAACTTTCCGTTTGATTCTAATAGAATCAATAGAATAGCACTAGTTCGTATGTGACGTCTTGCATATGGTTCTAGAATTCTAATCTATTGATTCTAGACCAGCTAGAATCAATAGTAGATAGACTAGCAAGAATCAATAAAACTTTTAATAGATTCAGCAGTGAAAGTTTGATTCTATTTCTATGAGTCATACGCATATTCTCATATGCAAGTCCATAACTCTGACCTAGTAAGCAAATCCACGAACACCGCCCCGTTTAATAAAACTTCAATAAAACTTTTAATAGATTCAGCAGTGAAAGTTTGATTCTAGCAAGTCTATCTACTATTTCTATGAATCATATGCAAGACAATAATATCGTAGAAATAGACAATAATATCGGCCACTGCGCGTCTTTTCTAAAATGACGTCTTGCATATGACTCATAGAAATAGTAGATAGACTAGATCTCATCTAGAGATCTAGATGAGTAGATCTCTGACCTAGTAAGAAAATCCACGAACAGAAATAGTAGAAATTGATAAGAAATAGTAGATAGACTAGCTAGAATCAAACTTTCTTGTATTCTAATTGATTTTATTGTATAAGATATTATTGTCTATTAAATAGACAATAATATCGGCCACTGCGCGTCTTTTCTAAAATGACGTCTTGCATATGACTCTTGCTTACTAGATTCATAGCTGAAAAATTTTTTTTTTTTTTCTAATGACTTTAAAAGTCATTTATTAAACGGAGTCATATGCAAGACGTCATTTTAGAAAAGACGCGCAGTGGCCGATATTATTGTCTATTTCTACCGATATTATATTCTTGCATATGACTCATAGAAATAGTAGATAGACTAGCTAGAATCAAACTTTCACTCCTGAATCTATTAAAAGTTTTATTGATTCTAGCTAGTCTATCTACTATTGATTCTAGCTGGTCTAGAATCAATAGTAAGTTTTTAAAATCAATTAGAATACAAGAAAGTTTAATAAAACTCATAGAAATAAAATTTTATAAAACTTTGATTCTGGACATTTTCCTCTAGGCCTCTAGGTGGCCGATATTCAAATAGATTTAATAGATTCAGCAGTGAAAGTTTGATTCTAGATTCAAATAGATTTCTAAAATGACGTCTTGCATATGACTCATAGAAAACTTATTATCTCTATCTATTCTATTCTATCTATCTACTCTAAGTATTCTTAGAAACTTATCAAACTTTCACTGCTGAATCTATTAAAAGTTTTGAATCTTTAAGAATTAAAAGTTTTGAATCTATTAAAACTTTTAATAGATTCAGCAGTGAAAGTTTGATTCTAGCTAGTCTATCTACTATTTCTATGAGTCATATGCAAGACATCATTTTAGAAAAGACGCGCAGTGGCCGATATTATTGTCTATTTCTACCGATATTATATTCTTGCATATGACTCATAGAAATAGTACTACAATATTTTACTACAAAGACTCATAGAAATAGTAGATAGACTAGCTAGAATCCAACTTTCACTGTTTCTAGTGAAGGCTTGCGGCCTTGTGCAAAATATTTTCCTCTAGGCCTCTAGGTGGCCGATATTCAAATAGATTTAATAGATTCAGCAGTGAAAGTTTGATTCTAGCTAGTCTATCTACTATTTCTATGAGTCATATGCAAGTCCTTGTGCAAAATATTTTGATTCTAGCTAGTCTATCTACTATTTCTATGAGTTTTATTTGTCTATTCTAGCTAGTCTATCTACTATTTATGTTATGAATGAAATGAAAGGTCTTGCATACAAGAGTAGATAGATTTATTAAACGGAGTAGAAATAGAAATAGACAATAATATCGGCCACTGCGCGTCTTTTCTAAAATGACGTCTTGCATATGACTCATAAAAATAGTAGATAGACTAGCTAGAATAGACAAATAAAACTCATAGAAATAGTAGATAGACTAGCTAGAATCAAACTATCTACTATTCCGATATACAAGATATTATTGTCTATTAAATAGACAATAATATCGGCCACTGCGCGTCTTTTCTAAAATGACGTCTTGCATATGACTCATAGAAATAGTAGATAGACTAGCTAGAATCAAACTTTCTTGTATTCTAATTGATTTTAAAAACTTACTATTGATTCTAGACCAGCTAGAATCAATAGTAGATAGACTAGCTAGAATCAATAAAACTTTTAATAGATTCAGCAGTGAAAGTTTGATTCTATTTCTATGAGTCATACGCATATTCTCATATGCAAGTCCTTGTGCAAAATATTTTGATTCTAGCTAGTCTATCTACTATTTCTATGAGTCATATGCAAGACGTCATTTTAGAAAAGACTTTTTCACTATTCAATAAATAGATTCAAATCTATTTGAATCTAGAATCAAACTTTCTGTTTGATTCTAATAGAATCAATAGAATAGCACTAGTTCGTATGTGACGTCTTGCATATGGTTCTAGAATTCTAATCTATTGATTCTAGACCAGCTAGAATCAATAGTAGATAGACTAGCAAGAATCAATAAAACTTTTAATAGATTCAGCAGTGAAAGTTTGATTCTATTTCTATGAGTCATACGCATATTCTCATATGCAAGTCCATAACTCAGACCTAGTAAGCAAATCCACGAACACCGCCCCGTTTAATAAAACTTCAATAAAACTTTTAATAGATTCAGCAGTGAAAGTTTGATTCTAGCTAGTCTATCTACTATTTCTATGAGTCATATGCAAGACAATAATATCGTAGAAATAGACAATAATATCGGCCACTGCGCGTCTTTTCTAAAATGACGTCTTGCATATGACTCATAGAAATAGTAGATAGACTAGATCTCATCTAGGGATCTAGATGAGTAGATCTCTGACCTAGTGAGCAAATCCACGAACAGAAATAGTAGAAATTGATAAGAAATAGTAGATAGACTAGCTAGAATCAAACTTTCTTGTATTCTAATTGATTTTATTGTATAAGATATTATTGTCTATTAAATAGACAATAATATCGGCCACTGCGCGTCTTTTCTAAATGACGTCTTGCATATGACTCTTGCTTACTAGATTCATAGCTGAAAAAATTTAATTTTTTTTTCTAATGACTTTAAAAGTCATTTATTAAACGGAATCATATGCAAGACGTCATTTTAGAAAAGACGCGCAGTGGCCGATATTATTGTCTATTTCTACCGATATTATATTCTTGCATATGACTCATAGAAATAGTAGATAGACTAGCTAGAATCAAACTTTCACTGCTGAATCTATTAAAAGTTTTATTGATTCTAGCTAGTCTATCTACTATTGATTCTAGCTGATCTAGAATCAATAGTAAGTTTTTAAAATCAATTAGAATACAAGAAAGTTTAATAAAACTCATAGAAATAAAATTTTATAAAACTTTGATTCTGGACATTTTCCTCTAGGCCTCTAGGTGGCCGATATTCAAATAGATTTAATAGATTCAGCAGTGAAAGTTTGATTCTAGATTCAAATAGATTTCTAAAATGACGTCTTGCATATGACTCATAGAAATAGTAGATAGACTAGCTAGAATCAAACTTTCACTGCTGAATCTATTAAAAGTTTTAATAGATTCTAAAATGACGTCTTGCATATGAATCATAGAAAACTTATTATCTCTATCTATTCTATTCTATCTATCTACTCTAAGTATTCTTAGAAACTCATCAAACTTTCACTGCTGAATCTATTAAAAGTTTTGAATCTTTAAGAATTAAAAGTTTTGAATCTATTAAAACTTTTAATAGATTCAGCAGTGAAAGTTTGATTCTAGCTAGTCTATCTACTATTTCTATGAGTCATATGCAAGACGTCATTTTAGAAAAGACGCGCAGTGGCCGATATTATTGTCTATTTCTACCGATATTATATTCTTGCATATGACTCATAGAAATAGTACTACAATATTTTACTACAAAGACTCATAGAAATAGTAGATAAACTAGCTAGAATCAAACTTTCACTGTTTCTAGTGAAGGCTTGCGGCCTTGTGCAAAATATTTTCCTCTAGGCCTCTAGATGGCCGATATTCAAATAGATTTAATAGATTCAGCAGTGAAAGTTTGATTCTAGCTAGTCTATCTACTATTTCTATGAGTCATATGCAAGTCCTTGTGCAAAATATTTTGATTCTAGCTAGTCTATCTACTATTTCTATGAGTTTTATTTGTCTATTCTAGCTAGTCTATCTACTATTTATGTTATGAATGAAATGAAAGGTCTTGCATACAAGAGTAGATAGATTTATTAAACGGAGTAGAAATAGAAATAGACAATAATATCGGCCACTGCGCGTCTTTTCTAAAATGACGTCTTGCATATGACTCATAGAAATAGTAGATAGACTAGCTAGAATAGACAAATAAAACTCATAGAAATAGTAGATAGACTAGCTAGAATCAAACTATCTACTATTCCGATATACAAGATATTATTGTCTATTAAATAGACAATAATATCGGCCACTGCGCGTCTTTTCTAAAATGACGTCTTGCATATGACTCATAGAAATAGTAGATAGACTAGCTAGAATCAAACTTTCTTGTATTCTAATTGATTTTAAAAACTTACTATTTATTCTAGACCAGCTAGAATCAATAGTAGATAGACTAGCTAGAATCAATAAAACTTTTAATAGATTCAGCAGTGAAAGTTTGATTCTATTTCTATGAGTCATACGCATATTCTCATTTGCAAGTCCTTGTGCAAAATATTTTGATTCTAGCTAGTCTATCTACTATTTCTATGAGTCATATGCAAGACGTCATTTTAGAAAAGACTTTTTCACTATTCAATAAATAGATTCAAATCTATTTGAATCTAGAATCAAACTTTCTGTTTGATTCTAATAGAATCAATAGAATAGCACTAGTTCGTATGTGACGTCTTGCATATGGTTCTAGAATTCTAATCTATTGATTCTAGACCAGCTAGAATCAATAGTAGATAGACTAGCAAAAATCAATAAAACTTTTAATAGATTCAGCAGTGAAAGTTTGATTCTATTTCTATGAGTCATACGCATATTCTCATATGCAAGTCCATAACTCTGACCTAGTAAGCAAATCCACGAACACCGCCCCGTTTAATAAAACTTCAATAAAACTTTTAATAGATTCAGCAGTGAAAGTTTGATTCTAGCTAGTCTATCTACTATTTCTATGAGTCATATGCAAGACAATAATATCGTAGAAATAGACAATAATATCGGCCACTGCGCGTCTTTTCTAAAATGACGTCTTGCATATGACTCATAGAAATAGTAGATAGACTAGATCTCATCTAGAGATCTAGATGAGTAGATCTCTGACCTAGTAAGCAAATCCACGAACAGAAATAGTAGAAATTGATAAGAAATAGTTGATAGACTAGCTAGAATCAAACTTTCTTGTATTCTAATTGATTTTATTGTATAAGATATTATTGTCTATTAAATAGACAATAATATCGGCCACTGCGCGTCTTTTCTAAAATGACGTCTTGCATATGACTCTTGCTTACTAGATTCATAGCTGAAAAAATTTTATTTTTTTTTCTAATGACTTTAAAAGTCATTTATTAAACGGAGTCATATGCAAGACGTCATTTTAGAAAAGACGCGCAGTGGCCGATATTATTGTCTATTTCTACCGATATTATATTCTTGCATATGACTCATAGAAATAGTAGATAGACTAGCTAGAATCAAACTTTCACTGCTGAATCTATTAAAAGTTTTATTCTAGCTAGTCTATCTACTATTTCTATGAGTCATATGCAAGACAATAATATCGTAGAAATAGACAATAATATCGGCCACTGCGCGTCTTTTCTAAAATGACGTCTTGCATATGACGTCTTGTATATGTACATAGACAAATAAAACTCATAGAAATAGTAGATAGACTAGCTAGAATCAAACTATCTACTATTCCGATATACAAGATATTATTGTCTATTAAATAGACAATAATATCGGCCACTGCGCGTCTTTTTTAAAATGACGTCTTGCATATGACTCATAGAAATAGTAGATAGACTAGCTAGAATCAAACTTTCTTGTATTCTAATTGATTTTAAAAACTTACTATTGATTCTAGACCAGCTAGAATCAATAGTAGATAGACTAGCTAGAATCAATAAAACTTTTAATAAATTCAGCAGTGAAAGTTTGATTCTATTTCTATGAGTCATACGCATATTCTCATATGCAAGTCCTTGTGCAAAATATTTTGATTCTAGCTAGTCTATCTACTATTTTTTATGAGTCATATGCAAGACGTCATTTTAGAAAAGACTTTTTCACTATTCAATAAATAGATTCAAATCTATTTGAATCTAGAATCAAACTTTCTGTTTGATTCTAATAGAATCAATAGAATAGCACTAGTTCGTATGTGACGTCTTGCATATGGTTCTAGAATTCTAATCTATTGATTCTAGACCAGCTAGAATCAATAGTAGATAGACTAGCAAGAATCAATAAAACTTTTAATAGATTCAGCAGTGAAAGTTTGATTCTATTTCTATGAGTCATACGCATATTCTCATATGCAAGTCCATAACTCTGACCTAGTAAGCAAATCCACGAACACCGCCCCGTTTAATAAAACTTCAATAAAACTTTTAATAGATTCAGCAGTGAAAGTTTGATTCTAGCTAGTCTATCTACTATTTCTATGAGTCATATGCAAGACAATAATATCGTAGAAATAGACAATAATATCGGCCACTGCGCGTCTTTTCTAAAATGACGTCTTGCATATGACTCATAGAAATAGTAGATAGACTAGATCTCATCTAGAGATCTAGATGAGTAGATCTCTGACCTAGTAAGCAAATCCACTAACAGAAATAGTAGAAATTGATAAGAAATAGTAGATAGACTAGCTAGAATCAAACTTTCTTGTATTCTAATTGATTTTATTGTATAAGATATTATTGTCTATTAAATAGACAATAATATCGGCCACTGCGCGTCTTTTCTATATGACGTCTTGCATATTACTCTTGCTTACTAGATTCATAGCTGAAAAAATTTTATTTTTTTTTCTAATGACTTTAAAAGTCATTTATTAAACGGAATCATATGCAAGACGTCATTTTAGAAAAGACGCGCAGTGGCCGATATTATTGTCTATTTCTACCGATATTATATTCTTGCATATGACTCATAGAAATAGTAGATAGACTAGCTAGAATCAAACTTTCACTGCTGAATCTATTAAAAGTTTTATTGATTCTAGCTAGTCTATCTACTATTGATTCTAGCTGGTCTAGAATCAATAGTAAGTTTTTAAAATCAATTAGAATACAAGAAAGTTTAATAAAACTCATAGAAATAAAATTTTATAAAACTTTGATTCTGGACATTTTCCTCTAGGCCTCTAGGTGGCCGATATTCAAATAGATTTAATAGATTCAGCAGTGAAAGTTTGATTCTAGATTCAAATAGATTTCTAAAATGACGTCTTGCATATGACTCATAGAAATAGTAGATAGACTAGCTAGAATCAAACTTTCGATGCTGAATCTATTAAAAGTTTTAATAGATTCTAAAATGACGTCTTGCATATGACTCATAGAAAACTTATTATCTCTATCTATTCTATTCTATCTATCTACTCTAAGTATTCTTAGAAACTTATCAAACTTTCACTGCTGAATCTATTAAAAGTTTTGAATCTTTAAGAATTAAAAGTTTTGAATCTATTAAAACTTTTAATAGATTCAGCAGTGAAAGTTTGATTCTAGCTAGTCTATCCACTATTTCTATGAGTCATATGCAACACGTCATTTTAGAAAAGACGCGCAGTGGCCGATATTATTGTCTATTTCTACCGATATTATATTCTTGCATATGACTCATAGAAATAGTACTACAATATTTTACTACAAAGACTCATAGAAATAGTAGATAGACTAGCTAGAATCAAACTTTCACTGTTTCTAGTGAAGGCTTGCGGCCTTGTGCAAAATATTTTCCTCTAGGCCTCTAGGTGGCCGATATTCAAATAGATTTAATAGATTCAGCAGTGAAAGTTTGATTCTAGCTAGTCTATCTACTATTTCTATGAGTCATATGCAAGTCCTTGTGCAAAATATTTTGATTCTAGCTAGTCTATATACTATTTCTATGAGTTTTATTTGTCTATTCTAGCTAGTCTATCTACTATTTATGTTATGAATGAAATGAAAGGTCTTGCATACAAGAGTAGATAGATATATTAAACGGAGTAGAAATAGAAATAGACAATAATATCGGCCACTGCGCGTCTTTTCTAAAATGACGTCTTGCATATGACTCATAGAAATAGTAGATAGACTAGCTAGAATAGACAAATAAAACTCATAGAAATAGTAGATAGACTAGCTAGAATCAAACTATCTACTATTCCGATATACAAGATATTATTGTCTATTAAATAGACAATAATATCGGCCACTGCGCGTCTTTTCTAAAATGACGTCTTGCATATGACTCATAGAAATAGTAGATAGACTAGCTAGAATAAAACTTTCTTGTATTCTAATTGATTTTAAAAACTTACTATTGATTCTAGACCAGCTAGAATCAATAGTAGATAGACTAGCTAGAATCAATAAAACTTTTAATAGATTCAGCAGTGAAAGTTTGATTCTATTTCTATGAGTCATACGCATATTCTCATATGCAAGTCCTTGTGCAAAATATTTTGATTCTAGCTAGTCTATCTACTATTTCTATGAGTCATAAGCAAGACGTCATTTTAGAAAAGACTTTTTCACTATTCAATAAATAGATTCAAATCTATTTGAATCTAGAATCAAACTTTCTGTTTGATTCTAATAGAATCAATAGAATAGCACTAGTTCGTATGTGACGTCTTGTATATGTTTCTAGAATTCTAATCTATTGATTCTAGACCAGCTAGAATCAATAGTAGATAGACTAGCAAGAATCAATAAAACTTTTAATAGATTCAGCAGTGAAAGTTTGATTCTATTTCTATGAGTCATACGCATATTCTAATATGCAAGTCCATAACTCTGACCTAGTAAGCAAATCCACGAACATCGCCCCGTTTAATAAAACTTCAATAAAACTTTTAATAGATTCAGCAGTGAAAGTTTGATTCTAGCTAGTCTATCTACTATTTCTATGAGTCATATGCAAGACAATAATATCGTAGAAATAGACAATAATATCGGCCACTGCGCGTCTTTTCTAAAATGACGTCTTGCATATGACTCATAGAAATAGTAGATAGACTAGATCTCATCTAGAGATCTAGATGAGTAGATCTCTGACCTAGTAAGCAAATCCACGCACAGAAATAGTAGAAATTGATAAGAAATAGTAGATAGACTAGCTAGAATCAAACTTTCTTGTATTCTAATTGATTTTATTGTATAAGATATTATTGTCTATTAAATAGACAATAATATCGGCCACTGCGCGTCTTTTCTAAATGACGTCTTGCATATTACTCTTGCTTACTAGATTCATAGCTGAAAAAATTTTATTTTTTTTTCTAATGACTTTAAAAGTCATTTATTAAACGGAATCATATGCAAGACGTCATTTTAGAAAAGACGCGCAGTGGCCGATATTATTGTCTATTTCTACCGATATTATATTCTTGCATATGACTCATAGAAATAGTAGATAGACTAGCTAGAATCAAACTTTCACTGCTGAATCTATTAAAAGTTTTATTGATTCTAGCTAGTCTATCTACTATTGATTCTAGCTGGTCTAGAATCAATAGTAAGTTTTTAAAATCAATTAGAATACAAGAAAGTTTAATAAAACTCATAGAAATAAAATTTTATAAAACTTTGATTCTGGACATTTTCCTCTAGGCCTCTAGGTGGCCGATATTCAAATAGATTTAATAGATTCAGCAGTGAAAGTTTGATTCTAGATTCAAATAGATTTCTAAAATGACGTCTTGCATATGACTCATAGAAATAGTAGATAGACTAGCTAGAATCAAACTTTCGATGCTGAATCTATTAAAAGTTTTAATAGATTCTAAAATGACGTCTTGCATATGACTCATAGAAAACTTATTATCTCTATCTATTCTATTCTATCTATCTACTCTAAGTATTCTTAGAAACTGATCAAACTTTCACTGCTGAATCTATTAAAAGTTTTGAATCTTTAAGAATTAAAAGTTTTGAATCTATTAAAACTTTTAATAGATTCAGCAGTGAAAGTTTGATTCTAGCTAGTCTATCCACTATTTCTATGAGTCATATGCAACACGTCATTTTAGAAAAGACGCGCAGTGGCCGATATTATTGTCTATTTCTACCGATATTATATTCTTGCATATGACTCATAGAAATAGTACTACAATATTTTACTACAAAGACTCATAGAAATAGTAGATAGACTAGCTAGAATCAAACTTTCACTGTTTCTAGTGAAGGCTTGCGGCCTTGTGCAAAATATTTTCCTCTAGGCCTCTAGGTGGCCGATATTCAAATAGATTTAATAGATTCAGCAGTGAAAGTTTGATTCTAGCTAGTCTATCTACTATTTCTATGAGTCATATGCAAGTCCTTGTGCAAAATATTTTGATTCTAGCTAGTCTATCTACTATTTCTATGAGTTTTATTTGTCTATTCTAGCTAGTCTATCTACTATTTATGTTATGAATGAAATGAAAGGTCTTGCATACAAGAGTAGATAGATATATTAAACGGAGTAGAAATAGAAATAGACAATAATATCGGCCACTGCGCGTCTTTTCTAAAATGACGTCTTGCATATGACTCATAGAAATAGTAGATAGACTAGCTAGAATAGACAAATAAAACTCATAGAAATAGTAGATAGACTAGCTAGAATCAAACTATCTACTATTCCGATATACAAGATATTATTGTCTATTAAATAGACAATAATATCGGCCACTGCGCGTCTTTTCTAAAATGACGTCTTGCATATGACTCATAGAAATAGTAGATAGACTAGCTAGAATCAAACTTTCTTGTATTCTAATTGATTTTAAAAACTTACTATTGATTCTAGACCAGCTAGAATCAATAGTAGATAGACTAGCTAGAATCAATAAAACTTTTAATAGATTCAGCAGTGAAAGTTTCATTCTATTTCTATGAGTCATACGCATATTCTCATATGCAAGTCCTTGTGCAAAATATTTTGATTCTAGCTAGTCTATCTACTATTTCTATGAGTCATATGCAAGACGTCATTTTAGAAAAGACTTTTTCACTATTCAATAAATAGATTCAAATCTATTTGAATCTAGAATCAAACTTTATGTTTGATTCTAATAGAATCAATAGAATAGCACTAGTTCGTATGTGACGTCTTGCATATGGTTCTAGAATTCTAATCTATTGATTCTAGACCAGCTAGAATCAATAGTAGATAGACTAGCAAGAATCAATAAAACTTTTAATAGATTCAGCAGTGAAAGTTTGATTCTATTTCTATGAGTCATACGCATATTCTCATATGCAAGTCCATAACTCTGACCTAGTAAGCAAATCCACGAACACCGCCCCGTTTAATAAAACTTCAATAAAACTTTTAATAGATTCAGCAGTGAAAGTTTGATTCTAGCTAGTCTATCTACTATTTCTATGAGTCATATGCAAGACAATAATATCGTAGAAATAGACAATAATATCGGCCACTGCGCGTCTTTTCTAAAATGACGTCTTGCATATGACTCATAGAAATAGTAGATAGACTAGATCTCATCTAGAGATCTAGATGAGTAGATCTCTGACCTAGTAAGCAAATCCACGAACAGAAATAGTAGAAATTGATAAGAAATAGTAGATAGACTAGCTAGAATCAAACTTTCTTGTATTCTAATTGATTTTATTGTATAAGATATTATTGTCTATTAAATAGACAATAATATCGGCCACTGCACGTCTTTTCTAAAATGACGTCTTGCATATGACTCTTGCTTACTAGATTCATAGCTGAAAAAATTTTATTTTTTTTTCTAATGACTTTAAAAGTCATTTATTAAACGGAGTCATATGCAAGACGTCATTTTAGAAAAGACGCGCAGTGGCCGATATTATTGTCTATTTCTACCGATATTAATCCGATATAAATGGAACATTTTGAGAATGTGCTAAACCGAGATACAGTTGCAGGAAAAGATATAGATGAAAATGAAAAAGTTTGTGATACCTTGGATGTGAAGGAAGATTTGTTTAGTGAGGAAGAATTAGCGACAGTACTAGAAGGATTAAAAAATAATAAGGCCCCAGGTGCTGATAGTATGATTAATGAGTTCCTTAAATATGGTGGCTCTGAGGTTAGGAATAAGCTACTGAAGATTATGAACATGATTTTTGAAAAAGGGGAAGTACCCAATGATTTTAGGAAAACCTTAATTAAACCACTGTATAAGAAAGTTGACAAGAGTGAATGTCGGAATTATCGAGGCATTAGTCTGGTCTCTGTAGGTAGCAAATTACTGAGTAATATGATACTTTTTAGACTGAGACAAAGTTTTAAGGGAAGAACAATGCGGTTTTAGAAAAGGTAGAGGATGTGTCGACCATGTTTTCACTCTTAGGTTAATAATTGAGAAGTCCCTTCGTTGTCAAACACCTTTGCATTTTATTTTTTTTTCAAATGACTTTAAAAGTCATTTATTAAACGGAGTCATATGCAAGACGTCATTTTAGAAAAGACGCGCAGTGGCCGATATTATTGTCTATTTCTACCGATATTATATTCTTGCATATGACTCATAGAAATAGTAGATAGACTAGCTAGAATCAAACTTTCACTGCTGAATCTATTAAAAGTTTTATTGATTCTAGCTAGTCTATCTACTATTGATTCTAGCTGGTCTAGAATCAATAGTAAGTTTTTAAAATCAATTAGAATACAAGAAAGTTTAATAAAACTCATAGAAATAAAATTTTATAAAACTTTGATTCTGGACATTTTCCTCTAGGCCTCTAGGTGGCCGATATTCAAATAGATTGAATAGATTCAGCAGTGAAAGTTTGATTCTAGATTCAAATAGATTTCTAAAATGACGTCTTGCATATGACTCATAGAAATAGTAGATAGACTAGCTAGAATCAAACTTTCACTGCTGAATCTATTAAAAGTTTTAATAGATTCTAAAATGACGTCTTGCATATGACTCATAGAAAACTTATTATCTCTATCTATTCTATTCTATCTATCTACTCTAAGTATTCTTAGAAACTGATCAAACTTTCACTGCTGAATCTATTAAAAGTTTTGAATCTTTAAGAATTAAAAGTTTTGAATCTATTAAAACTTTTAATAGATTCAGCAGTGAAAGTTTGATTCTAGCTAGTCTATCTACTATTTCTATGAATTTTATTTGTCTATTCTAGCTAGTCTATCTACTATTTATGTTATGAATGAAATGAAAGGTCTTGCATACAAGAGTAGATAGATTTATTAAACGGAGTAGAAATAGAAATAGACTATAATATCGGCCACTGCGCGTCTTTTCTAAAATGACGTCTTGCATATGACTCATAGAAATAGTAGATAGACTAACTAGAATAGACAAATAAAACTCATAGAAATAGTAGATAGACTAGCTAGAATCAAACTATCTACTATTCCGATATACAAGATATTATTGTCTATTAAATAGACAATAATATCGGCCACTGCGCGTCTTTTCTAAAATGACGTCTTGCATATGACTCATAGAAATAGTAGATAGACTAGCTAGAATCAAACTTTCTTGTATTCTAATTGATTTTAAAAACTTACTATTGATTCTAGACCAGCTAGAATCAATAGTAGATAGACTAGCTATAATCAATAAAACTTTTAATAGATTCAGCAGTGAAAGTTTGATTCTATTTCTATGAGTCATACGCATATTCTCATATGCAAGTCCTTGTGCAAAATATTTTGATTCTAGCTAGTCTATCTACTATTTCTATGAGTCATATGCAAGACGTCATTTTAGAAAAGACTTTTTCACTATTCAATAAATAGATTCAAATCTATTTGAATCTAGAATCAAACTTTCTGTTTGATTCTAATAGAATCAATAGAATAGCACTAGTTCGTATGTGACGTCTTGCATATGGTTCTAGAATTCTAATCTATTGATTCTAGACCAGCTAGAATCAATAGTAGATAGACTAGCAAGAATCAATAAAACTTTTAATAGATTCAGCAGTGAAAGTTTGATTCTATTTCTATGAGTCATACGCATATTCTCATATGCAAGTCCATAACTCTGACCTAGTAAGCAAATCCACGAACACCGCCCCGTTTAATAAAACTTCAATAAAACTTTTAATAGATTCAGCAGTGAAAGTTTGATTCTAGCTAGTCTATCTACTATTTCTATGAGTCATATGCAAGACAATAATATCGTAGAAATAGACAATAATATCGGCCACTGCGCGTCTTTTCTAAAATGACGTCTTGCATATGACTCATAGAAATAGTAGATAGACTAGATCTCATCTAGAAATCTAGATGAGTAGATCTCTGACCTAGTAAGCAAATCCACGAACAGAAATAGTAGAAATTGATAAGAAATAGTAGATAGACTAGCTAGAATCAAACTTTCTTGTATTCTAATTGATTTATTGTATAAGATATTATTGTCTATTAAATAGACAATAATATCGGCCACTGCGCGTCTTTTCTAAAATGACGTCTTGCATATGACTCTTGCTTACTAGATTCATAGCTGAAAAAATTTTATTTTTTTTTCTAATGACTTTAAAAGTCATTTATTAAACGGAGTCATATGCAAGACGTCATTTTAGAAAAGACGCGCAGTGGCCGATATTATTGTCTATTTCTACCGATATTATATTCTTGCATATGACTCATAGAAATAGTAGATAGACTAGCTAGAATCAAACTTTCACTGCTGAATCTATTAAAAGTTTTATTGATTATAGCTAGTCTATCTACTATTAATTCTAGCTGGTCTAGAATCAATAGTAAGTTTTTAAAATCAATTAGAATACGAGAAAGTTTAATAAAACTCATAGAAATAAAATTTTATAAAACTTTGATTCTGACATTTTCCTCTAGGCCTCTAGGTGGCCGATATTCAAATAGATTTAATAGATTCAGCAGTGAAAGTTTGATTCTAGATTCATATAGATTTCTAAAATGACGTCTTGCATATGACTCATAGAAATAGTAGATAGACTAGCTAGAATCAAACTTTCACTGCTGAATCTATTAAAAGTTTTAATAGATTCTAAGAATGACGTCTTGCATATGACTCATAGAAAACTTATTATCTCTATCTATTCTATTCTATCTATCTACTCTAAGTATTCTTAGAAACTTATCAAACTTTCACTGCTGAATCTATTAAAAGTTTTGAATCTTTAAGAATTAAAAGTTTTGAATCTATTAAAACTTTTAATAGATTCAGCAGTGAAAGTTTGATTCTAGCTAGTCTATCTACTATTTCTATGAGTCATATGCAAGACGTCATTTTAGAAAAGACGCGCAGTGGCCGATATTATTGTCTATTTCTACCGATATTATATTCTTGCATATGACTCATAGAAATAGTACTACAATATTTTACTACAAAGACTCATAGAAATAGTAGATAGACTAGCTAGAATCAAACTTTCACTGTTTCTAGTGAAGGCTTGCGGCCTTGTGCAAAATATTTTCCTCTAGGCCTCTAGGTGGCCGATATTCAAATAGATTTAATAGATTCAGCAGTGAAAGTTTGATTCTAGCTAGTCTATCTACTATTTCTATGAGTCATATGCAAGTCCTTGTGCAAAATATTTTGATTCTAGCTAGTCTATCTACTATTTCTATGAGTTTTATTTGTCTATTCTAGCTAGTCTATCTACTATTTATGTTATGAATGAAATGAAAGGTCTTGCACACAAGAGTAGATAGATTTATTAAACGGAGTAGAAATAGAAATAGACAATAATATCGGCCACTGCGCGTCTTTTCTAAAATGACGTCTTGCATATGACTCATAGAAATAGTAGATAGACTAGCTAGAATAGACAAATAAAACTCATAGAAATAGTAGATAGACTAGCTAGAATCAAACTATCTACTATTCCGATATACAAGATATTAATGTCTATTAAATAGACAATAATATCGGCCACTGCGCGTCCTTTCTAAAATGACGTCTTGCATATGACTCATAGAAATAGTAGATAGACTAGCTAGAATCAAACTTTCTTGTATTCTAATTGATTTTAAAAACTTACTATTGATTCTAGACCAGCTAGAATCAATAGTAGATGGACTAGCTAGAATCAATAAAACTTTTAATAGATTCAGCAGTGAAAGTTTGATTCTATTTCTATGAGTCATACGCATATTCTCATATGCAAGTCCTTGTGCAAAATATATTGATTCTAGCTAGTCTATCTACTATTTCTATGAGTCATATGCAAGACGTCATTTTAGAAAAGACTTTTTCACTATTCAATAAATAGATTCAAATCTATTTGAATCTAGAATCAAACTTTCTGTTTGATTCTAATAGAATCAATAGAATAGCACTAGTTCGTATGTGACGTCTTGCATATGGTTCTAGTATTCTAATCTATTTCTAGACCAGCTAGAATCAATAGTAGATAGACTAGCAAGAATCAATAAAACTTTTAATAGATTCAGCAGTGAAAGTTTGATTCTATTTCTATGAGTCATACGCATATTCTCATATGCAAGTCCATAACTCTGACCTAGTAAGCAAATCCACGAACACCCGCCCCTTTTAATAAAACTTCAATAAAACTTTTAATAGATTCAGCAGTGAAAGTTTGATTCTAGCTAGTCTATCTACTATTTCTATGAGTCATATGCAAGACAATAATATCGTAGAAATAGACAATAATATCGGCCACTGCGCGTCTTTTCTAAAATGACGTCTTGCATATGACTCATAGAAATAGTAGATAGACTAGATCTCATCTAGAGATCTAGATGAGTAGATCTCTGACCTAGTAAGCAAATCCACGAATAGAAATAGTAGAAATTGATAAGAAATAGTAGATAGACTAGCTAGAATCAAACTTTCTTGTATTCTAATTGATTTTATTGTATAAGATATTATTGTCTATTAAATAGACAATAATATCGGCCACTGCGCGTCTTTTCTAAAATGACGTCTTGCATATGACTCTTGCTTACTAGATTCATAGCTGAAAAATTTTTATTTTTTTTCTAATGACTTTAAAAGTCATTTATTAAACGGAGTCATATGAATCTATTAAAAGTTTTATTGAATTTTTATTAAACGGGGCGGTGTTCGTGGATTTGCTTACTAGGTCAGAGTTAGTAGATAGTAGATAGACTAGCTAGAATCAAACTTTCACTGCTGAATCTATTAAAAGTTTTATTGAAGTTTTATTAAACGGGGCGGTGTTCGTGGATTTGCTTACTAGGTCAGAGTTATGGACTTGCATATGAGAATATGCGTATGACTCATAGAAATAGAATCAAACTTTCACTGCTGAATCTATTAAAAGTTTTATTGATTCTTGCTAGTCTATCTACTATTGATTCTAGCTGGTCTAGAATTAATAGATTAGAATTCTAGAACCATATGCAAGACGTCACATGCGAACTAGTACTATTCTATTGATTCTATTAGAATCAAACAGAAAGTTTGATTCTAGATTCAAATAGATTTGAATCTATTTATTGAATAGTGAAAAAGTCTTTTCTAAAATGACGTCTTGCATATGACTCATAGAAATAGTAGATAGACTAGCTAGAATCAAAATATTTTGCACAAGGACTTGCATATGAGAATATGCGTATGACTCATAGAAATAGAATCAAACTTTCACTGCTGAATCTATTAAAAGTTTTATTGATTCTAGCTAGTCTATCTACTATTGATTCTAGCTGGTCTAGAATCAATAGTAAGTTTTTAAAATCAATTAGAATACAAGAAAGTTTGATTCTAGCTAGTCTATCTACTATTTCTATGAGTCATATGCAAGACGTCATTTTAGAAAAGACGCGCAGTGGCCGATATTATTGTCTATTTAATAGACATTAATATCTTGTATATCGGAATAGTAGATAGTTTGATTCTAACTAGTCTATCTACTATTTCTATGAGTTTTATTTGTCTATTCTAGCTAGTCTATCTACTATTTCTATGAGTCATATGCAAGACGTCATTTAGAAAAGACGCGCAGTGGCCGATATTATTGTCTATTTCTATTTCTACTCCGTTTAATAAATCTATCTACTCTTGTATGCAAGACCTTTCATTTCATTCATAACATAAATAGTAGATAGACTAGCTAGAATAGACAAATAAAACTCATAGAAATAGTAGATAGACTAGCTAGAATCAAAATATTTTGCACAAGGACTCGCATATGACTCATAGAAATAGTAGATAGACTAGCTAGAATCAAACTTTCACTGCTGAATCTATTAAATCTATTTGAATATCGGCCACCTAGAGGCCTAGAGGAAAATATTTTGCACAAGGCCGCAAGCCTTCACTAGAAACAGTGAAAGTTTGATTCTAGCTAGTCTATCTACTATTTCTATGAGTCTTTGTAGTAAAATATTGTAGTACTATTTCTATGAGTCATATGAAAGAATATAATATCGGTAGAAATAGACAATAATATCGGCCACTGCGCGTCTTTTCTAAAATGGCGTCTTGCATATGACTCATAGAAATAGTAGATAGACTAGCTAGAATCAAACTTTCACTGCTGAATCTATTAAAAGTTTTAATAGATTCAAAACTTTTAATTCTTAAAGATTCAAAACTTTTAATAGATTCAGCAGTGAAAGTTTGATGAGTTTCTAAGAATACTTAGAGTAGATAGATAGAATAGAATAGATAGAGATAATAAGTTTTCTATGAGTCATATGAAAGACGTCATTCTTAGAATCTATTAAAACTTTTAATAGATTCGGCAGTGAAAGTTTGATTCTAGCTAGTCTATCTACTATTTCTATGAGTCCATATGCAAGACGTCATTTTAGAAATCTATTTGAATCTAGAATCAAACTTTCACTGCTGAATCTATTAAATCTATTTGAATATCGGCCACCTAGAGGCCTAGAGGAAAATGTCCAGAATCAAAGTTTTATAAAATTTTATTTCTATGAGTTTTATTAAACTTTCTTGTATTCTAATTGATTTTAAAAACTTACTATTGATTCTAGACCAGCTAGAATCAATAGTAGATAGACTAGCTAGAATCAATAAAACTTTTAATAGATTCAGCAGTGAAAGTTTGATTCTAGCTAGTCTATCTACTATTTCTATGAGTCATATGCAAGAATATAATATCGGTAGAAATAGACAATAATATCGGCCACTGCGCGTCTTTTCTAAAATGACGTCTTGCATATGACTCCGTTTAATAAATGACTTTTAAAGTCATTAGTAAAAAAATGAAATTTTTTCAGCTATGAATCTAGTAAGCAAGAGTCATATGCAAGACGTCATTTTAGAAAAGACGCGCAGTGGCCGATATTATTGTCTATTTAATAGACAATAATATCTTATACAATAAAATCAATTAGAATACAAGAAAGTTTGATTCTAGCTAGTCTATCTACTATTTCTTATCAATTTTTACTATTTCTGTTCGTGGATTTGCTTACTAGGTCAGAGATCTACTCATCTAGATCTCTAGATGAGATCTAGTCTATCTACTATTTCTATGAGTCATATGCAAGACGTCATTTTAGAAAAGACGCGCAGTGGCCGATATTATTGTCTATTTCTACGATATTATTGTCTTGCATATGACTCATAGAAATAGTAGATAGACTAGCTAGAATCAAACTTTCACTGCTGAATCTATTAAAAGTTTTATTGAAGTTTTATTAAACGGGGCGGTGTTCGTGGATTTGCTTACTAGGTCAGAGTTATGGACTTGCATATGAGAATATGCGTATGACTCATAGAAATAGAATCAAACTTTCACTGCTGAATCTATTAAAAGTTTTATTGATTCTTGCTAGTCTATCTACTATTGATTCTAGCTGGTCTAGAATCAATAGATTAGAATTCTAGAACCATATGCAAGACGTCACATACAAACTAGTGCTATTCTATTGATTCTATTAGAATCAAACAGAAAGTTTGATTCTAGATTCAAATAGATTTGAATCTATTTATTGAATAGTGAAAAAGTCTTTTCTAAAATGACGTCTTGCATATGACTCATAGAAATAGTAGATAGACTAGCTAGAATCAAATATTTTGCACAAGGACTTGCATATGAGAATATGCGTATGACTCATAGAAATAGAATCAAACTTTCACTGCTGAATCTATTAAAAGTTTTATTGATTCTAGCTAGTCTATCTACTATTGATTCTAGCTGGTCTAGAATCAATAGTAAGTTTTTAAAATCAATTAGAATACAAGAAAGTTTGATTCTAGCTAGTCTATCTACTATTTCTATGAGTCATATGCAAGACGTCATTTTAGAAAAGACGCGCAGTGGCCGATATTATTGTCTATTTAATAGACAATAATATCTTGTATATCGGAATAGTAGATAGTTTGATTCTAGCTAGTCTATCTACTATTTCCATGAGTTTTATTTGTCTATTCTAGCTAGTCTATCTA
>NW_027063993.1:0-29016 GCF_032884065.1 Artemia franciscana
ATGATTGCAAATGGTAAAGAATGTGGATTAAAGGCTCTTTTCCTATGTCAAAAGTTTTAGTTTTCGAGGGTAATAGCTACGTATGTTGAAAAAATGAAGATATTAGACTATTTTATAATTGCAAATGGTAACGAATGTGATTAAAGGCTCTTTTCCTATGTCAAAAGTTTTAGTTTTCGAGGGTAATAGCTACGTATGTTGAAAAAATGAAGATATTAGACTATTTTATGATTGCACATGGTAAAGAATGTGATTGAAGGCGCTTTTCCTATTTCAAAAGTTTAAGTTTTCGAGGGTAATAGCTACGTATGTTGGAAAAATGAAGATATTAGACTATTTTATGATTGCACATGGTAAAGAATGTGATTAAAGGCTCTTTTCCTATGTCAAAAGTTTTAGTTTTCAAGGGTAATAGCTACGTATGTTGGAAAAATGAAGATATTAGACTATTTTATGATTGCACATGGTAAAGAAAGTGCTTAAAGGCTCTTTTCCTATTTCAAAAGTTTTAGTTTTCGAGGGTAATAGCTACGTATGTTGAAAAAATGAAGATATTAGACTATTTTATGATTGCAAATGGTAAAGAATGTGATTAAAGGCTCTTTTCCTATGTCAAAAGTTTTAGTTTTCGAGGGTAATAGCTACGTATGTTGAAAAAATGAAGATATTAGACTATTTTATGATTGCACATGGTAAAGAATGTGATTAAAGGCTCTTTTCCTATGTCAAAAGTTTTAGTTTTCGAGGGTAATAGCTACGTATGTTGAAAAAATGAAGATATTAGACTATTTTATGATTGCACATGGTAAAGAATGTGCTTAAAGGCTCTTTTCCTATTTCAAAAGTTTTAGTTTTCGAGGGTAATAGCTACGTATGTTGAAAAAATGAAGATATTAGACTATTTTATGATTGCAAATGGTAAAGAATGTGATTAAAGGCTCTTTTCCTATTTCAAAAGTTTTAGTTTTCGAGGGTAATAGCTACGTATGTTGGAAAAATGAAGATATTAGACTATTTTATGATTGCAAATGGTAAAGAATGTGATTAAAGGCTCTTTTCCTATGTCAAAAGTTTTAGTTTTCGAGGGTAATAGCTACGTATGTTGGAAAAATGAAGATATTAGACTATTTTATGATTGCACATGGTAAAGAATGTGATTAAAGGCTCTTTTCCTATGTCAAAAGTTTTAGTTTTCGAGGGTAATAGCTACGTATGTTGGAAAAATGAAGATATTAGACTATTTTATGATTGCACATGGTAAAGAATGTGATTAAAGGCTCTTTTCCTATGTCAAAAGTTTTAGTTTTCGAGGGTAATAGCTACGTATGTTGAAAAATGAAGATATTAGACTATTTTATGATTGCACATGGTAAAGAATGTGATTAAAGGCTCTTTTCCTATGTCAAAAGTTTTAGTTTTCGAGGGTAATAGCTACGTATGTTGAAAAAATGAAGATATTAGACTATTTTATGATTGCAAATGGTAAAGAATGTGATTAAAGGCTCTTTTCCTATGTCAAAAGTTTTAGTTTTCGAGGGTAATAGCTACGTATGTTGGAAAAATGAAGATATTAGACTATTTTATGATTGCACATGGTAAAGAATGTGATTAAAGGCTCTTTTCCTATGTCAAAAGTTTTAGTTTTCGAGGGTAATAGCTACGTATGTTGAAAAAATGAAGATATTAGACTATTTTATGATTGCAAATGGTAAAGAATGTGATTAAAGGCTCTTTTCCTATGTCAAAAGTTTTAGTTTTCGAGGGTAATAGCTACGTATGTTGAAAAAATGAAGATATTAGACTATTTTATGATTGCAAATGGTAAAGAATGTGATTAAAGGCTCTTTTCCTATTTCAAAAGTTTTAGTTTTCGAGGGTAATAGCTACGTATGTTGGAAAAATGAAGATATTAGACTATTTTATGATTGCAAATGGTAAAGAATGTGATTAAAGGCTCTTTTCCTATGTTCAAAAGTTTTAGTTTTCGAGGGTAATAGCTACGTATGTTGGAAAAATGAAGATATTAGACTATTTTATGATTGCAAATGGTAAAGAATGTGATTAAAGGCTCTTTTCCTATGTCAAAAGTTTTAGTTTTCGAGGGTAATAGCTACGTATGTTGAAAAAATGAAGATATTAGACTATTTTATGATTGCAAATGGTAAAGAATGTGATTAAAGGCTCTTTTCCTATGTCAAAAGTTTTAGTTTTCGAGGGTAATAGCTACGTATGTTGAAAAAATGAAGATATTAGACTATTTTATGATTGCAAATGGTAAAGAATGTGATTAAAGGCTCTTTTCCTATTTCAAAAGTTTTAGTTTTCGAGGGTAATAGCTACGTATGTTGGAAAAATGAAGATATTAGACTATTTTATGATTGCACATGGTAAAGAATGTGATTAAAGGCTCTTTTCCTATGTCAAAAGTTTTAGTTTTCGAGGGTAATAGCTACGTATGTTGGAAAAATGAAGATATTAGACTATTTTATGATTGCAATGGTAAAGAATGTGATTAAAGGCTCTTTTCCTATGTCAAAAGTTTTAGTTTTCGAGGGTAATAGCTACGTATGTTGGAAAAATGAAGATATTAGACTATTTTATGATTGCACATGGTAAAGAATGTGATTAAAGGCTCTTTTCCTATGTCAAAAGTTTTAGTTTTCGAGGGTAATAGCTACGTATGTTGAAAAAATGAAGATATTAGACTATTTTATGATTGCAAATGGTAAAGAATGTGATTAAAGGCTCTTTTCCTATGTCAAAAGTTTTAGTTTTCGAGGGTAATAGCTACGTATGTTGGAAAAAATGAAGATATTAGACTATTTTATGATTGCACATGGTAAAGAATGTGATTAAAGGCTCTTTTCCTATGTCAAAAGTTTTAGTTTTCGAGGGTAATAGCTACGTATGTTGGAAAAATGAAGATATTAGACTATTTTATGATTGCACATGGTAAAGAATGTGCTTAAAGGCTCTTTTCCTATTTCAAAAGTTTTAGTTTTCGAGGGTAATAGCTACGTATGTTGAAAAAATGAAGATATTAGACTATTTTATGATTGCAAATGGTAAAGAATGTGATTAAAGGCTCTTTTCCTATGTCAAAAGTTTTAGTTTTCGAGGGTAATAGCTACGTATGTTGAAAAAATGAAGATATTAGACTATTTTATGATTGCAAATGGTAAAGAATGTGATTAAAGGCTCTTTTCCTATGTCAAAAGTTTTAGTTTTCGAGGGTAATAGCTACGTATGTTGAAAAAATGAAGATATTAGACTATTTTATGATTGCACATGGTAAAGAATGTGATTAAAGGCTCTTTTCCTATTCAAAAGTTTTAGTTTTCGAGGGTAATAGCTACGTATGTTGGAAAAATGAAGATATTAGACTATTTTATGATTGCACATGGTAAAGAATGTGATTAAAGGCTCTTTTCCTATGTCAAAAGTTTTAGTTTTCGAGGGTAATAGCTACGTATGTTGGAAAAATGAAGATATTAGACTATTTTATGATTGCACATGGTAAAGAATGTGCTTAAAGGCTCTTTTCCTATGGCAAAAGTTTTAGTTTTCGAGGGTAATAGCTACGTATGTTGAAAAAATGAAGATATTAGACTATTTTATGATTGCAAATGGTAAAGAATGTGATTAAAGGCTCTTTTCCTATGTCAAAAGTTTTAGTTTTCGAGGGTAATAGCTACGTATGTTGAAAAAATGAAGATATTAGACTATTTTATGATTGCAAATGGTAAAGAATGTGATTAAAGGCTCTTTTCCTATGTCAAAAGTTTTAGTTTTCGAGGGTAATAGCTACGTATGTTGAAAAAATGAAGATATTAGACTATTTTATGATTGCACATGGTAAAGAATGTGATTAAAGGCTCTTTTCCTATTTCAAAAGTTTTAGTTTTCGAGGGTAATAGCTACGTATGTTGGAAAAATGAAGATATTAGACTATTTTATGATTGCACATGGTAAAGAATGTGATTAAAGGCTCTTTTCCTATGTCAAAAGTTTTAGTTTTCGAGGGTAATAGCTACGTATGTTGGAAAAATGAAGATATTAGACTATTTTATGATTGCACATGGTAAAGAATGTGCTTAAAGGCTCTTTTCCTATGTCAAAAGTTTTAGTTTTCGAGGGTAATAGCTACGTATGTTGAAAAAATGAAGATATTAGACTATTTTATGATTGCAAATGGTAAAGAATGTGATTAAAGGCTCTTTTCCTATGTCAAAAGTTTTAGTTTTCGAGGGTAATAGCTACGTATGTTGGAAAAATGAAGATATTAGACTATTTTATGATTGCAAATGGTAAAGAATGTGATTAAAGGCTCTTTTCCTATTTCAAAAGTTTTCGTTTTCGAGGGTAATAGCTACGTATGTTGGAAAAATGAAGATATTAGACTATTTTATGATTGCAAATGGTAAAGAATGTGATTAAAGGCTCTTTTCCTATTTCAAAAGTTTTCGTTTTCGAGGGTAATAGCTACGTATGTTGGAAAAATGAAGATATTAGACTATTTTATGATTGCACATGGTAAAGAATGTGATTAAAGGCTCTTTTCCTATGTCAAAAGTTTTAGTTTTCGAGGGTAATAGCTACGTATGTTGAAAAAATGAAGATATTAGACTATTTTATGATTGCAAATGGTAAAGAATGGATTAAAGGCTCTTTTCCTATGTCAAAAGTTTTAGTTTTCGAGGGTAATAGCTACGTATGTTGAAAAAATGAAGATATTAGACTATTTTATGATTGCAAATGGTAAAGAATGTGATTAAAGGCTCTTTTCCTATGTCAAAAGTTTTAGTTTTCGAGGGTAATAGCTACGTATGTTGAAAAAATGAAGATATTAGACTATTTTATGATTGCACATGGTAAAGAATGTGATTAAAGGCTCTTTTCCTATTTCAAAAGTTTAGTTTTCGAGGGTAATAGCTACGTATGTTGGAAAAATGAAGATATTAGACTATTTTATGATTGCACATGGTAAAGAATGTGATTAAAGGCTCTTTTCCTATGTCAAAAGTTTTAGTTTTCGAGGGTAATAGCTACGTATGTTGGAAAAATGAAGATATTAGACTATTTTATGATTGCACATGGTAAAGAAAGTGCTTAAAGGCTCTTTTCCTATTTCAAAAGTTTTAGTTTTCGAGGGTAATAGCTACGTATGTTGAAAAAATGAAGATATTAGACTATTTTATGATTGCAAATGGTAAAGAATGTGATTAAAGGCTCTTTTCCTATGTCAAAAGTTTTAGTTTTCGAGGGTAATAGCTACGTATGTTGAAAAAATGAAGATATTAGACTATTTTATGATTGCACATGGTAAAGAATGTGATTAAAGGCTCTTTTCCTATGTCAAAAGTTTTAGTTTTCGAGGGTAATAGCTACGTATGTTGAAAAAATGAAGATATTAGACTATTTTATGATTGCACATGGTAAAGAAAGTGATTAAAGGCTCTTTTCCTATTCAAAAGTTTTAGTTTTCGAGGGTAATAGCTACGTATGTTGAAAAAATGAAGATATTAGACTATTTTATGATTGCAAATGGTAAAGAATGTGATTAAAGGCTCTTTTCCTATTTCAAAAGTTTTAGTTTTCGAGGGTAATAGCTACGTATGTTGGAAAAATGAAGATATTAGACTATTTTATGATTGCACATGGTAAAGAATGTGCTTAAAGGCTCTTTTCCTATGGCAAAAGTTTTAGTTTTCGAGGGTAATAGCTACGTATGTTGGAAAAATGAAGATATTAGACTATTTTATGATTGCACATGGTAAAGAATGTGATTAAAGGCTCTTTTCCTATGTCAAAAGTTTTAGTTTTCGAGGGTAATAGCTACGTATGTTGAAAAATGAAGATATTAGACTATTTTATGATTGCACATGGTAAAGAATGTGATTAAAGGCTCTTTTCCTATGTCAAAAGTTTTAGTTTTCGAGGGTAATAGCTACGTATGTTGAAAAAATGAAGATATTAGACTATTTTATGATTGCACATGGTAAAGAATGTGATTAAAGGCTCTTTTCCTATTTCAAAAGTTTTAGTTTTCGAGGGTAATAGCTACGTATGTTGGAAAAATGAAGATATTAGACTATTTTATGATTGCACATGGTAAAGAATGTGATTAAAGGCTCTTTTCCTATGTCAAAAGTTTTAGTTTTCGAGGGTAATAGCTACGTATGTTGGAAAAATGAAGATATTAGACTATTTTATGATTGCACATGGTAAAGAATGTGATTAAAGGCTCTTTTCCTATTTCAAAAGTTTTAGTTTTCGAGGGTAATAGCTACGTATGTTGAAAAAATGAAGATATTAGACTATTTTATGATTGCAAATGGTAAAGAATGTGATTAAAGGCTCTTTTCCTATGTCAAAAGTTTTAGTTTTCGAGGGTAATAGCTACGTATGTTGGAAAAATGAAGATATTAGACTATTTTATGATTGCAAATGGTAAAGAATGTGATTAAAGGCTCTTTTCCTATTTCAAAAGTTTTCGTTTTCGAGGGTAATAGCTACGTATGTTGGAAAAATGAAGATATTAGACTATTTTATGATTGCAAATGGTAAAGAATGTGATTAAAGGCTCTTTTCCTATTTCAAAAGTTTTAGTTTTCGAGGGTAATAGCTACGTATGTTGGAAAAATGAAGATATTAGACTATTTTATGATTGCACATGGTAAAGAATGTGATTAAAGGCTCTTTTCCTATGTCAAAAGTTTTAGTTTTCGAGGGTAATAGCTACGTATGTTGAAAAAATGAAGATATTAGACTATTTTATGATTGCAAATGGTAAAGAATGTGATTAAAGGCTCTTTTCCTATGTCAAAAGTTTTAGTTTTCGAGGGTAATAGCTACGTATGTTGAAAAAATGAAGATATTAGACTATTTTATGATTGCAAATGGTAAAGAATGTGATTAAAGGCTCTTTTCCTATGTCAAAAGTTTTAGTTTTCGAGGGTAATAGCTACGTATGTTGAAAAAATGAAGATATTAGACTATTTTATGATTGCACATGGTAAAGAATGTGATTAAAGGCTCTTTTCCTATTTCAAAAGTTTAGTTTTCGAGGGTAATAGCTACGTATGTTGGAAAAATGAAGATATTAGACTATTTTATGATTGCACATGGTAAAGAATGTGATTAAAGGCTCTTTTCCTATGTCAAAAGTTTTAGTTTTCGAGGGTAATAGCTACGTATGTTGGAAAAATGAAGATATTAGACTATTTTATGATTGCACATGGTAAAGAAAGTGCTTAAAGGCTCTTTTCCTATTTCAAAAGTTTTAGTTTTCGAGGGTAATAGCTACGTATGTTGAAAAAATGAAGATATTAGACTATTTTATGATTGCAAATGGTAAAGAATGTGATTAAAGGCTCTTTTCCTATGTCAAAAGTTTTAGTTTTCGAGGGTAATAGCTACGTATGTTGAAAAAATGAAGATATTAGACTATTTTATGATTGCACATGGTAAAGAATGTGATTAAAGGCTCTTTTCCTATGTCAAAAGTTTTAGTTTTCGAGGGTAATAGCTACGTATGTTGAAAAAATGAAGATATTAGACTATTTTATGATTGCAAATGGTAAAGAATGTGATTAAAGGCTCTTTTCCTATGTCAAAAGTTTTAGTTTTCGAGGGTAATAGCTACGTATGTTGAAAAAATGAAGATATTAGACTATTTTATGATTGCACAATGGTAAAGAATGTGATTAAAGGCTCTTTTCCTATGTCAAAAGTTTTAGTTTTCGAGGGTAATAGCTACGTATGTTGGAAAAATGAAGATATTAGACTATTTTATGATTGCAAATGGTAAAGAATGTGATTAAAGGCTCTTTTCCTATGTCAAAAGTTTTAGTTTTCGAGGGTAATAGCTACGTATGTTGGAAAAATGAAGATATTAGACTATTTTATGATTGCACATGGTAAAGAATGTGATTAAAGGCTCTTTTCCTATGTCAAAAGTTTTAGTTTTCGAGGGTAATAGCTACGTATGTTGGAAAAATGAAGATATTAGACTATTTTATGATTGCACATGGTAAAGAATGTGATTAAAGGCTCTTTTCCTATGTCAAAAGTTTTAGTTTTCGAGGGTAATAGCTACGTATGTTGGAAAAATGAAGATATTAGACTATTTTATGATTGCACATGGTAAAGAATGTGATTAAAGGCTCTTTTCCTATTTCAAAAGTTTTAGTTTTCGAGGGTAATAGCTACGTATGTTGAAAAAATGAAGATATTAGACTATTTTATGATTGCAAATGGTAAAGAATGTGATTAAAGGCTCTTTTCCTATGTCAAAAGTTTTAGTTTTCGAGGGTAATAGCTACGTATGTTGGAAAAATGAAGATATTAGACTATTTTATGATTGCAAATGGTAAAGAATGTGATTAAAGGCTCTTTTCCTATGTCAAAAGTTTTAGTTTTCGAGGGTAATAGCTACGTATGTTGAAAAAATGAAGATATTAGACTATTTTATGATTGCAAATGGTAAAGAATGTGATTAAAGGCTCTTTTCCTATTCAAAAGTTTTAGTTTTCGAGGGTAATAGCTACGTATGTTGGAAAAATGAAGATATTAGACTATTTTATGATTGCACATGGTAAAGAATGTGATTAAAGGCTCTTTTCCTATTTCAAAAGTTTTAGTTTTCGAGGGTAATAGCTACGTATGTTGGAAAAATGAAGATATTAGACTATTTTATGATTGCACATGGTAAAGAATGTGATTAAAGGCTCTTTTCCTATGTCAAAAGTTTTAGTTTTCGAGGGTAATAGCTACGTATGTTGGAAAAATGAAGATATTAGACTATTTTATGATTGCACATGGTAAAGAATGTGATTAAAGGCTCTTTTCCTATGTCAAAAGTTTTAGTTTTCGAGGGTAATAGCTACGTATGTTGAAAAAATGAAGATATTAGACTATTTTATGATTGCAAATGGTAAAGAATGTGATTAAAGGCTCTTTTCCTATGTCAAAAGTTTTAGTTTTCGAGGGTAATAGCTACGTATGTTGAAAAAATGAAGATATTAGACTATTTTATGATTGCACATGGTAAAGAATGTGATTAAAGGCTCTTTTCCTATTTCAAAAGTTTTAGTTTTCGAGGGTAATAGCTACGTATGTTGGAAAAATGAAGATATTAGACTATTTTATGATTGCACATGGTAAAGAATGTGATTAAAGGCTCTTTTCCTATGTCAAAAGTTTTAGTTTTCGAGGGTAATAGCTACGTATGTTGGAAAAATGAAGATATTAGACTATTTTATGATTGCACATGGTAAAGAATGTGATTAAAGGCTCTTTTCCTATGTCAAAAGTTTTAGTTTTCGAGGGTAATAGCTACGTATGTTGGAAAAATGAAGATATTAGACTATTTTATGATTGCACATGGTAAAGAATGTGATTAAAGGCTCTTTTCCTATGTCAAAAGTTTTAGTTTTCGAGGGTAATAGCTACGTATGTTGGAAAAAATGAAGATATTAGACTATTTTATGATTGCAAATGGTAAAGAATGTGATTAAAGGCTCTTTTCCTATGTCAAAAGTTTTAGTTTTCGAGGGTAATAGCTACGTATGTTGGAAAAAATGAAGATATTAGACTATTTTATGATTGCACATGGTAAAGAATGTGATTAAAGGCTCTTTTCCTATGTCAAAAGTTTTAGTTTTCGAGGGTAATAGCTACGTATGTTGGAAAAATGAAGATATTAGACTATTTTATGATTGCACATGGTAAAGAATGTGATTAAAGGCTCTTTTCCTATGTCAAAAGTTTTAGTTTTCGAGGGTAATAGCTACGTATGTTGGAAAAATGAAGATATTAGACTATTTTATGATTGCACATGGTAAAGAATGTGATTAAAGGCTCTTTTCCTATGTCAAAAGTTTTAGTTTTCGAGGGTAATAGCTACGTATGTTGAAAAAATGAAGATATTAGACTATTTTATGATTGCAAATGGTAAAGAATGTGATTAAAGGCTCTTTTCCTATGTCAAAAGTTTTAGTTTTCGAGGGTAATAGCTACGTATGTTGGAAAAAATGAAGATATTAGACTATTTTATGATTGCACATGGTAAAGAATGTGATTAAAGGCTCTTTTCCTATGTCAAAAGTTTTAGTTTTCGAGGGTAATAGCTACGTATGTTGGAAAAATGAAGATATTAGACTATTTTATGATTGCACATGGTAAAGAATGTGATTAAAGGCTCTTTTCCTATGTCAAAAGTTTTAGTTTTCGAGGGTAATAGCTACGTATGTTGGAAAAATGAAGATATTAGACTATTTTATGATTGCACATGGTAAAGAATGTGATTAAAGGCTCTTTTCCTATGTCAAAAGTTTTAGTTTTCGAGGGTAATAGCTACGTATGTTGAAAAAATGAAGATATTAGACTATTTTATGATTGCAAATGGTAAAGAATGTGATTAAAGGCTCTTTTCCTATGTCAAAAGTTTTAGTTTTCGAGGGTAATAGCTACGTATGTTGGAAAAATGAAGATATTAGACTATTTTATGATTGCACATGGTAAAGAATGTGATTAAAGGCTCTTTTCCTATGTCAAAAGTTTTAGTTTTCGAGGGTAATAGCTACGTATGTTGAAAAAATGAAGATATTAGACTATTTTATGATTGCACATGGTAAAGAATGTGATTAAAGGCTCTTTTCCTATGTCAAAAGTTTTAGTTTTCGAGGGTAATAGCTACGTATGTTGGAAAAATGAAGATATTAGACTATTTTATGATTGCACATGGTAAAGAATGTGATTAAAGGCTCTTTTCCTATGTCAAAAGTTTTAGTTTTCGAGGGTAATAGCTACGTATGTTGGAAAAATGAAGATATTAGACTATTTTATGATTGCACATGGTAAAGAATGTGATTAAAGGCTCTTTTCCTATGTCAAAAGTTTTAGTTTTCGAGGGTAATAGCTACGTATGTTGGAAAAATGAAGATATTAGACTATTTTATGATTGCAAATGGTAAAGAATGTGATTAAAGGCTCTTTTCCTATGTCAAAAGTTTTAGTTTTCGAGGGTAATAGCTACGTATGTTGAAAAAATGAAGATATTAGACTATTTTATGATTGCAAATGGTAAAGAATGTGATTAAAGGCTCTTTTCCTATTTCAAAAGTTTTAGTTTTCGAGGGTAATAGCTACGTATGTTGGAAAAATGAAGATATTAGACTATTTTATGATTGCACATGGTAAAGAATGTGATTAAAGGCTCTTTTCCTATGTCAAAAGTTTTAGTTTTCGAGGGTAATAGCTACGTATGTTGGAAAAAATGAAGATATTAGACTATTTTATGATTGCACATGGTAAAGAATGTGATTAAAGGCTCTTTTCCTATGTCAAAAGTTTTAGTTTTCGAGGGTAATAGCTACGTATGTTGAAAAAATGAAGATATTAGACTATTTTATGATTGCAAATGGTAAAGAATGTGATTAAAGGCTCTTTTCCTATTTCAAAAGTTTTAGTTTTCGAGGGTAATAGCTACGTATGTTGGAAAAATGAAGATATTAGACTATTTTATGATTGCACATGGTAAAGAATGTGATTAAAGGCTCTTTTCCTATGTCAAAAGTTTTAGTTTTCGAGGGTAATAGCTACGTATGTTGGAAAAATGAAGATATTAGACTATTTTATGATTGCAAATGGTAAAGAATGTGATTAAAGGCTCTTTTCCTATGTCAAAAGTTTTAGTTTTCGAGGGTAATAGCTACGTATGTTGGAAAAAATGAAGATATTAGACTATTTTATGATTGCACATGGTAAAGAATGTGATTAAAGGCTCTTTTCCTATGTCAAAAGTTTTAGTTTTCGAGGGTAATAGCTACGTATGTTGGAAAAATGAAGATATTAGACTATTTTATGATTGCACATGGTAAAGAATGTGATTAAAGGCTCTTTTCCTATTTCAAAAGTTTTAGTTTTCGAGGGTAATAGCTACGTATGTTGGAAAAAATGAAGATATTAGACTATTTTATGATTGCACATGGTAAAGAATGTGATTAAAGGCTCTTTTCCTATGTCAAAAGTTTTAGTTTTCGAGGGTAATAGCTACGTATGTTGAAAAAATGAAGATATTAGACTATTTTATGATTGCACATGGTAAAGAATGTGATTAAAGGCTCTTTTCCTATTTCAAAAGTTTTAGTTTTCGAGGGTAATAGCTACGTATGTTGAAAAAATGAAGATATTAGACTATTTTATGATTGCAAATGGTAAAGAATGTGATTAAAGGCTCTTTTCCTATGTCAAAAGTTTTAGTTTTCGAGGGTAATAGCTACGTATGTTGGAAAAATGAAGATATTAGACTATTTTATGATTGCACAATGGTAAAGAATGTGATTAAAGGCTCTTTTCCTATTTCAAAAGTTTTAGTTTTCGAGGGTAATAGCTACGTATGTTGGAAAAATGAAGATATTAGACTATTTTATGATTGCACATGGTAAAGAATGTGATTAAAGGCTCTTTTCCTATGTCAAAAGTTTTAGTTTTCGAGGGTAATAGCTACGTATGTTGGAAAAATGAAGATATTAGACTATTTTATGATTGCACATGGTAAAGAATGTGATTAAAGGCTCTTTTCCTATGTCAAAAGTTTTAGTTTTCGAGGGTAATAGCTACGTATGTTGAAAAAATGAAGATATTAGACTATTTTATGATTGCAAATGGTAAAGAATGTGATTAAAGGCTCTTTTCCTATGTCAAAAGTTTTAGTTTTCGAGGGTAATAGCTACGTATGTTGAAAAAATGAAGATATTAGACTATTTTATGATTGCACATGGTAAAGAATGTGATTAAAGGCTCTTTTCCTATGTCAAAAGTTTTAGTTTTCGAGGGTAATAGCTACGTATGTTGAAAAAATGAAGATATTAGACTATTTTATGATTGCACATGGTAAAGAATGTGATTAAAGGCTCTTTTCCTATTCAAAAGTTTTAGTTTTCGAGGGTAATAGCTACGTATGTTGGAAAAATGAAGATATTAGACTATTTTATGATTGCACATGGTAAAGAATGTGATTAAAGGCTCTTTTCCTATGTCAAAAGTTTTAGTTTTCGAGGGTAATAGCTACGTATGTTGGAAAAATGAAGATATTAGACTATTTTATGATTGCACATGGTAAAGAATGTGATTAAAGGCTCTTTTCCTATGTCAAAAGTTTTAGTTTTCGAGGGTAATAGCTACGTATGTTGGAAAAATGAAGATATTAGACTATTTTATGATTGCACATGGTAAAGAATGTGATTAAAGGCTCTTTTCCTATTTCAAAAGTTTTAGTTTTCGAGGGTAATAGCTACGTATGTTGGAAAAATGAAGATATTAGACTATTTTATGATTGCACATGGTAAAGAATGTGATTAAAGGCTCTTTTCCTATGTCAAAAGTTTTAGTTTTCGAGGGTAATAGCTACGTATGTTGGAAAAATGAAGATATTAGACTATTTTATGATTGCACATGGTAAAGAAAGTGCTTAAAGGCTCTTTTCCTATTTCAAAAGTTTTAGTTTTCGAGGGTAATAGCTACGTATGTTGAAAAAATGAAGATATTAGACTATTTTATGATTGCAAATGGTAAAGAATGTGATTAAAGGCTCTTTTCCTATGTCAAAAGTTTTAGTTTTCGAGGGTAATAGCTACGTATGTTGAAAAAATGAAGATATTAGACTATTTTATGATTGCAAATGGTAAAGAATGTGATTAAAGGCTCTTTTCCTATGTCAAAAGTTTTAGTTTTCGAGGGTAATAGCTACGTATGTTGGAAAAATGAAGATATTAGACTATTTTATGATTGCACATGGTAAAGAATGTGATTAAAGGCTCTTTTCCTATGTCAAAAGTTTTAGTTTTCGAGGGTAATAGCTACGTATGTTGGAAAAATGAAGATATTAGACTATTTTATGATTGCACATGGTAAAGAATGTGATTAAAGGCTCTTTTCCTATGTCAAAAGTTTTAGTTTTCGAGGGTAATAGCTACGTATGTTGGAAAAATGAAGATATTAGACTATTTTATGATTGCACATGGTAAAGAATGTGATTAAAGGCTCTTTTCCTATGTCAAAAGTTTTAGTTTTCGAGGGTAATAGCTACGTATGTTGAAAAAATGAAGATATTAGACTATTTTATGATTGCAAATGGTAAAGAATGTGATTAAAGGCTCTTTTCCTATGTCAAAAGTTTTAGTTTTCGAGGGTAATAGCTACGTATGTTGAAAAAATGAAGATATTAGACTATTTTATGATTGCAAATGGTAAAGAATGTGATTAAAGGCTCTTTTCCTATGTCAAAAGTTTTAGTTTTCGAGGGTAATAGCTACGTATGTTGGAAAAATGAAGATATTAGACTATTTTATGATTGCACATGGTAAAGAATGTGATTAAAGGCTCTTTTCCTATGTCAAAAGTTTTAGTTTTCGAGGGTAATAGCTACGTATGTTGGAAAAATGAAGATATTAGACTATTTTATGATTGCACAATGGTAAAGAATGTGATTAAAGGCTCTTTTCCTATGTCAAAAGTTTTAGTTTTCGAGGGTAATAGCTACGTATGTTGAAAAAATGAAGATATTAGACTATTTTATGATTGCAAATGGTAAAGAATGTGATTAAAGGCTCTTTTCCTATGTCAAAAGTTTTAGTTTTCGAGGGTAATAGCTACGTATGTTGAAAAAATGAAGATATTAGACTATTTTATGATTGCAAATGGTAAAGAATGTGATTAAAGGCTCTTTTCCTATGTCAAAAGTTTTAGTTTTCGAGGGTAATAGCTACGTATGTTGGAAAAATGAAGATATTAGACTATTTTATGATTGCACATGGTAAAGAATGTGATTAAAGGCTCTTTTCCTATGTCAAAAGTTTTAGTTTTCGAGGGTAATAGCTACGTATGTTGGAAAAATGAAGATATTAGACTATTTTATGATTGCACATGGTAAAGAATGTGATTAAAGGCTCTTTTCCTATGGCAAAAGTTTTAGTTTTCGAGGGTAATAGCTACGTATGTTGGAAAAATGAAGATATTAGACTATTTTATGATTGCACATGGTAAAGAATGTGATTAAAGGCTCTTTTCCTATTTCAAAAGTTTTAGTTTTCGAGGGTAATAGCTACGTATGTTGAAAAAATGAAGATATTAGACTATTTTATGATTGCAAATGGTAAAGAATGTGATTAAAGGCTCTTTTCCTATGTCAAAAGTTTTAGTTTTCGAGGGTAATAGCTACGTATGTTGGAAAAAATGAAGATATTAGACTATTTTATGATTGCAAATGGTAAAGAATGTGATTAAAGGCTCTTTTCCTATGTCAAAAGTTTTAGTTTTCGAGGGTAATAGCTACGTATGTTGGAAAAATGAAGATATTAGACTATTTTATGATTGCACATGGTAAAGAATGTGATTAAAGGCTCTTTTCCTATGTCAAAAGTTTTAGTTTTCGAGGGTAATAGCTACGTATGTTGGAAAAATGAAGATATTAGACTATTTTATGATTGCACATGGTAAAGAATGTGATTAAAGGCTCTTTTCCTATGTCAAAAGTTTTAGTTTTCGAGGGTAATAGCTACGTATGTTGGAAAAATGAAGATATTAGACTATTTTATGATTGCACATGGTAAAGAATGTGATTAAAGGCTCTTTTCCTATGTCAAAAGTTTTAGTTTTCGAGGGTAATAGCTACGTATGTTGGAAAAAATGAAGATATTAGACTATTTTATGATTGCACATGGTAAAGAATGTGATTAAAGGCTCTTTTCCTATGTCAAAAGTTTTAGTTTTCGAGGGTAATAGCTACGTATGTTGAAAAAATGAAGATATTAGACTATTTTATGATTGCAAATGGTAAAGAATGTGATTAAAGGCTCTTTTCCTATGTCAAAAGTTTTAGTTTTCGAGGGTAATAGCTACGTATGTTGGAAAAAATGAAGATATTAGACTATTTTATGATTGCACATGGTAAAGAATGTGATTAAAGGCTCTTTTCCTATGTCAAAAGTTTTAGTTTTCGAGGGTAATAGCTACGTATGTTGGAAAAATGAAGATATTAGACTATTTTATGATTGCACATGGTAAAGAATGTGATTAAAGGCTCTTTTCCTATGTCAAAAGTTTTAGTTTTCGAGGGTAATAGCTACGTATGTTGGAAAAATGAAGATATTAGACTATTTTATGATTGCAAATGGTAAAGAATGTGATTAAAGGCTCTTTTCCTATGTCAAAAGTTTTAGTTTTCGAGGGTAATAGCTACGTATGTTGGAAAAATGAAGATATTAGACTATTTTATGATTGCAAATGGTAAAGAATGTGATTAAAGGCTCTTTTCCTATGTCAAAAGTTTTAGTTTTCGAGGGTAATAGCTACGTATGTTGGAAAAATGAAGATATTAGACTATTTTATGATTGCACATGGTAAAGAATGTGCTTAAAGGCTCTTTTCCTATGGCAAAAGTTTTAGTTTTCGAGGGTAATAGCTACGTATGTTGGAAAAATGAAGATATTAGACTATTTTATGATTGCACATGGTAAAGAAAGTGCTTAAAGGCTCTTTTCCTATGTCAAAAGTTTTAGTTTTCGAGGGTAATAGCTACGTATGTTGAAAAAATGAAGATATTAGACTATTTTATGATTGCACATGGTAAAGAAAGTGCTTAAAGGCTCTTTTCCTATGTCAAAAGTTTTAGTTTTCGAGGGTAATAGCTACGTATGTTGAAAAAATGAAGATATTAGACTATTTTATGATTGCACATGGTAAAGAAAGTGCTTAAAGGCTCTTTTCCTATTTCAAAAGTTTTAGTTTTCGAGGGTAATAGCTACGTATGTTGAAAAAATGAAGATATTAGACTATTTTATGATTGCAAATGGTAAAGAATGTGATTAAAGGCTCTTTTCCTATGTCAAAAGTTTTAGTTTTCGAGGGTAATAGCTACGTATGTTGGAAAAATGAAGATATTAGACTATTTTATGATTGCACATGGTAAAGAATGTGATTAAAGGCTCTTTTCCTATTTCAAAAGTTTTAGTTTTCGAGGGTAATAGCTACGTATGTTGGAAAAATGAAGATATTAGACTATTTTATGATTGCACATGGTAAAGAATGTGATTAAAGGCTCTTTTCCTATTTCAAAAGTTTTAGTTTTCGAGGGTAATAGCTACGTATGTTGAAAAAATGAAGATATTAGACTATTTTATGATTGCAAATGGTAAAGAATGTGATTAAAGGCTCTTTTCCTATGTCAAAAGTTTTAGTTTTCGAGGGTAATAGCTACGTATGTTGGAAAAATGAAGATATTAGACTATTTTATGATTGCACATGGTAAAGAATGTGATTAAAGGCTCTTTTCCTATGTCAAAAGTTTTAGTTTTCGAGGGTAATAGCTACGTATGTTGGAAAAAATGAAGATATTAGACTATTTTATGATTGCAAATGGTAAAGAATGTGATTAAAGGCTCTTTTCCTATGTCAAAAGTTTTAGTTTTCGAGGGTAATAGCTACGTATGTTGGAAAAATGAAGATATTAGACTATTTTATGATTGCACATGGTAAAGAAAGTGATTAAAGGCTCTTTTCCTATTTCAAAAGTTTTAGTTTTCGAGGGTAATAGCTACGTATGTTGGAAAAATGAAGATATTAGACTATTTTATGATTGCACATGGTAAAGAATGTGATTAAAGGCTCTTTTCCTATGTCAAAAGTTTTAGTTTTCGAGGGTAATAGCTACGTATGTTGGAAAAATGAAGATATTAGACTATTTTATGATTGCACATGGTAAAGAATGTGATTAAAGGCTCTTTTCCTATGTCAAAAGTTTTAGTTTTCGAGGGTAATAGCTACGTATGTTGGAAAAATGAAGATATTAGACTATTTTATGATTGCACATGGTAAAGAATGTGCTTAAAGGCTCTTTTCCTATTTCAAAAGTTTTAGTTTTCGAGGGTAATAGCTACGTATGTTGAAAAAATGAAGATATTAGACTATTTTATGATTGCAAATGGTAAAGAATGTGATTAAAGGCTCTTTTCCTATGTCAAAAGTTTTAGTTTTCGAGGATAATAGCTACGTATGTTGGAAAAAAGAAGATATTAGACTATTTTATGATTGCAAATGGTAAAGAATGTGATTAAAGGCTCTTTTTCTATGGCAAAAGTTTTAGTTTTCGAGGGTAATAGCTACGTATGTTGGAAAAATGAAGATATTAGACTATTTTATGATTGCACATGGTAAAGAAAGTGATTAAAGGCTCTTTTCCTATTTCAAAAGTTTTAGTTTTCGAGGGTAATAGCTACGTATGTTGAAAAAATGAAGATATTAGACTATTTTATGATTGCAAATGGTAAAGAATGTGATTAAAGGCTCTTTTCCTATGTCAAAAGTTTTAGTTTTCGAGGGTAATAGCTACGTATGTTGAAAAAATGAAGATATTAGACTATTTTATGATTGCAAATGGTAAAGAATGTGATTAAAGGCTCTTTTCCTATGTCAAAAGTTTTAGTTTTCGAGGGTAATAGCTACGTATGTTGGAAAAATGAAGATATTAGACTATTTTATGATTGCACATGGTAAAGAATGTGATTAAAGGCTCTTTTCCTATGGCAAAAGTTTTAGTTTTCGAGGGTAATAGCTACGTATGTTGGAAAAATGAAGATATTAGACTATTTTATGATTGCACATGGTAAAGAATGTGATTAAAGGCTCTTTTCCTATGTCAAAAGTTTTAGTTTTCGAGGGTAATAGCTACGTATGTTGAAAAAATGAAGATATTAGACTATTTTATGATTGCAAATGGTAAAGAATGTGATTAAAGGCTCTTTTCCTATGTCAAAAGTTTTAGTTTTCGAGGGTAATAGCTACGTATGTTGGAAAAATGAAGATATTAGACTATTTTATGATTGCACATGGTAAAGAATGTGATTAAAGGCTCTTTTCCTATTTCAAAAGTTTTAGTTTTCGAGGGTAATAGCTACGTATGTTGGAAAAATGAAGATATTAGACTATTTTATGATTGCAAATGGTAAAGAATGTGATTAAAGGCTCTTTTCCTATGTCAAAAGTTTTAGTTTTCGAGGGTAATAGCTACGTATGTTGGAAAAATGAAGATATTAGACTATTTTATGATTGCAAATGGTAAAGAATGTGATTAAAGGCTCTTTTCCTATGTCAAAAGTTTTAGTTTTCGAGGGTAATAGCTACGTATGTTGGAAAAATGAAGATATTAGACTATTTTATGATTGCAAATGGTAAAGAATGTGATTAAAGGCTCTTTTCCTATGTCAAAAGTTTTAGTTTTCGAGGGTAATAGCTACGTATGTTGAAAAAATGAAGATATTAGACTATTTTATGATTGCAAATGGTAAAGAATGTGATTAAAGGCTCTTTTCCTATGTCAAAAGTTTTAGTTTTCGAGGGTAATAGCTACGTATGTTGGAAAAATGAAGATATTAGACTATTTTATGATTGCACATGGTAAAGAATGTGATTAAAGGCTCTTTTCCTATGTCAAAAGTTTTAGTTTTCGAGGGTAATAGCTACGTATGTTGGAAAAATGAAGATATTAGACTATTTTATGATTGCACATGGTAAAGAAAGTGCTTAAAGGCTCTTTTCCTATTTCAAAAGTTTTAGTTTTCGAGGGTAATAGCTACGTATGTTGAAAAAATGAAGATATTAGACTATTTTATGATTGCAAATGGTAAAGAATGTGATTAAAGGCTCTTTTCCTATGTCAAAAGTTTTAGTTTTCGAGGGTAATAGCTACGTATGTTGGAAAAAAGAAGATATTAGACTATTTTATGATTGCAAATGGTAAAAAATGTGATTAAAGGCTCTTTTTCTATGGCAAAAGTTTTAGTTTTCGAGGGTAATAGCTACGTATGTTGGAAAAATGAAGATATTAGACTATTTTATGATTGCACATGGTAAAGAAAGTGCTTAAAGGCTCTTTTCCTATTTCAAAAGTTTTAGTTTTCGAGGGTAATAGCTACGTATGTTGAAAAAATGAAGATATTAGACTATTTTATGATTGCAAATGGTAAAGAATGTGATTAAAGGCTCTTTTCCTATGTCAAAAGTTTTAGTTTTCGAGGGTAATAGCTACGTATGTTGAAAAAATGAAGATATTAGACTATTTTATGATTGCAAATGGTAAAGAATGTGATTAAAGGCTCTTTTCCTATGTCAAAAGTTTTAGTTTTCGAGGGTAATAGCTACGTATGTTGGAAAAATGAAGATATTAGACTATTTTATGATTGCAAATGGTAAAGAATGTGATTAAAGGCTCTTTTCCTATGTCAAAAGTTTTAGTTTTCGAGGGTAATAGCTACGTATGTTGGAAAAATGAAGATATTAGACTATTTTATGATTGCACATGGTAAAGAATGTGATTAAAGGCTCTTTTTCTATGGCAAAAGTTTTAGTTTTCGAGGGTAATAGCTACGTATGTTGGAAAAATGAAGATATTAGACTATTTTATGATTGCACATGGTAAAGAAAGTGCTCAAAGGCTCTTTTCCTATTTCAAAAGTTTTAGTTTTCGAGGGTAATAGCTACGTATGTTGAAAAAATGAAGATATTAGACTATTTTATGATTGCAAATGGTAAAGAATGTGATTAAAGGCTCTTTTCCTATGTCAAAAGTTTTAGTTTTCGAGGGTAATAGCTACGTATGTTGGAAAAATGAAGATATTAGACTATTTTATGATTGCACATGGTAAAGAAAGTGCTTAAAGGCTCTTTTCCTATTTCAAAAGTTTTAGTTTTCGAGGGTAATAGCTACGTATGTTGAAAAAATGAAGATATTAGACTATTTTATGATTGCAAATGGTAAAGAATGTGATTAAAGGCTCTTTTCCTATGTCAAAAGTTTTAGTTTTCGAGGGTAATAGCTACGTATGTTGAAAAAATGAAGATATTAGACTATTTTATGATTGCAAATGGTAAAGAATGTGATTAAAGGCTCTTTTCCTATGTCAAAAGTTTTAGTTTTAGTTTTAGATATAAAATTAGTTTTAGTTTTAGAAGACTATTTTATAATTGCAAATGGTAACGAATGTGATTAAAGGCTCTTTTCCTATGTCAAAAGTTTTAGTTTTCGAGGGTAATAGCTACGTATGTTGAAAAAATGAAGATATTAGACTATTTTATAATTGCAAATGGTAACGAATGTGATTAAAGGCTCTTTTCCTATGTCAAAAGTTTTAGTTTTCGAGGGTAATAGCTACGTATGTTGAAAAAATGAAGATATTAGACTATTTTATAATTGCAAATGGTAACAAATGTGCTTAAAGGCTCATTTCATATGGCAAAAGTTTTAGTTTTCGAGGGTAATAGCTACGTATGTTGGAAAAATGAAGATATTAGACTATTTTATGATTGCACATGGTAAAGAAAGTGCTTAAAGGCTCTTTTCCTATTTCAAAAGTTTTAGTTTACGAGTGTAATAGCTACGTATGTTGAAAAAATGAAGATATTAGACTATTTTATGATTGCAAATGGTAAAGAATGTGATTAAAGGCTCTTTTCCTATGTCAAAAGTTTTAGTTTTCGAGGGTAATAGCTACGTATGTTGAAAAAATGAAGATATTAGACTATTTTATGATTGCAAATGGTAAAGAATGTGATTAAAGGCTCTTTTCCTATGTCAAAAGTTTTAGTTTTCGAGGGTAATAGCTACGTATGTTGGAAAAATGAAGATATTGACTATTTTATGATTGCACATGATAAAGAATGTGATTAAAGGCTCTTTTTCTATGGCAAACGTTTTAGTTTTCGAGGGTAATAGCTACGTATGTCGGAAAAATGAAGATATTAGACTATTTTATGATTGCAAATGGTAAAGAATGTGATTAAAGGCTCTTTTCCTATGTCAAAAGTTTTAGTTTTCGAGGGTAATAGCTACGTATGTTGGAAAAATGAAGATATTAGACTATTTTATGATTGCACATGGTAAAGAATGTGATTAAATGCTCTTTTCCTATGTCAAAAGTTTTAGTTTTCGAGGGTAATAGCTACGTATGTTGGAAAAATGAAGATGTTAGACTATTTTATGATTGCACCTGGTAAAGAAAGTGCTTAAAGGCTCTTTTCCTATTTCAAAAGTTTTAGTTTTCGAGGGTAATAGCTACGTATGTTGAAAAAATGAAGATATTAGACTATTTTATGATTGCAAATGGTAAAGAATGTGATTAAAGGCTCTTTTCCTATTTCAAAAATTTTCGTTTTCGAGGGTAATAGCTACGTATGTTGGAAAAATGAAGATATTAGACTATTTTATGATTGCACATGGTAAAGAATGTGATTAAAGGCTCTTTTCCTATGTCAAAAGTTTTAGTTTTCGAGGGTAATAGCTACGTATGTTGAAAAAATGAAGATATTACACTATTTTATGATTGCACATGGTAAAGAAAGTGCTTAAAGGCTCTTTTCCTTTTTCAAAAGTTTTAGTTTTCGAGGGTAATAGCTACGTATGTTGAAAAAATGAAGATATTAGACTATTTTATGATTGCAAATGGTAAAGAATGTGATTAAAGGCTCTTTTCCTATTTCAAAAGTTTTCGTTTTCGAGGGTAATAGCTACGTATGTTGGAAAAATGAAGATATTAGACTATTTTATGATTGCACATGGTAAAGAATGTGCTTAAAGGCTCATTTCCTATGGCAAAAGTTTTAGTTTTCGAGGGTAATAGCTACGTATGTTGGAAAAATGAAGATATTAGACTATTTTATGATTGCACATGGTAAAGAATGTGATTAAAGGCTCTTTTCCTATGTCAAAAGTTTTAGTTTTTGAGGGTAATAGCTACGTATGTTGAAAAAATGAAGATATTAGACTATTTTATGATTGCAAATGGTAAAGAATGTGATTAAAGGCTCTTTTCCTATGTCAAAAGTTTTAGTTTTCGAGGGTAATAGCTACGTTTGTTGAAAAAATGAAGATATTAGACTATTTTATGATTGCACATGGTAAAGAATGTGATTAAAGGCTCTTTTCCTATTTCAAAAGTTTTAGTTTTCGAGGGTAATAGCTACGTATGTTGGAAAAATGAAGATATTAGACTATTTTATGATTGCACATGGAAAAGAATGTGATTAAAGGCTCTTTTCCTATGTCAAATGTTTTAGTTTTCGAGGGTAATAGCTACGTATGTTGGAAAAATGAAGATATTAGACTATTTTATGATTGCACCTGGTAAAGAAAGTGCTTAAAGGCTCTTTTCCTATTTCAAAAGTTTTAGTTTTCGAGGGTAATAGCTACGTATGTTGAAAAAATGAAGATATTAGACTATTTTATGATTGCAAATGGTAAAGAATGTGATTAAAGGCTCTTTTCCTATGTCAAAAGTATTAGTTTTCGAGGGTAAAAGCTACGTATGTTGGAAAAATGAAGATATTAGACTATTTTATGATTGCAAATGGTAAAGAATGTGATTAAAGGCTCTTTTCCTATTTCAAAAGTTTTCGTTTTCGAGGGTAATAGCTACGTATGTTGGAAAAATGAAGATATTAGACTATTTTATGATTGCAAATGGTAAAGAATGTGATTAAAGGCTATTTTCCTATTTCAAAAGTTTTCGTTTTCGAGGGTAATAGCTACGTATGTTGGAAAAATGAAGATATTAGATTATTTTATGATTGCACATGGTAAAGAATGTGATTAAAGGCTCTTTTCCTATGTCAAAAGTTTTAGTTTTCGAGGGTAATAGCTACGTATGTTGAAAAAATGAAGATATTAGACTATTTTATGATTGCAAATGGTAAAGAATGTGATTAAAGGCTCTTTTCCTATGTCAAAAGTTTTAGTTTTCGAGGGTAATAGCTACGTATGTTGAAAAAATGAAGATATTAGACTATTTTATGATTGCACATGGTAAAGAATGTGATTAAAGGCTCTTTTCCTATGTCAAAAGTTTTAGTTTTCGAGGGTAATAGCTACGTATGTTGAAAAATGAAGATATTAGACTATTTTATGATTGCACATGGTAAAGAATGTGATTAAAGGCTCTTTTCCTATTTCAAAAGTTTTAGTTTTCGAGGGTAATAGCTACGTATGTTGGAAAAATGAAGATATTAGACTATTTTATGATTGCACATGGTAAAGAATGTGATTAAAGGCTCTTTTCCTATGTCAAAAGTTTTAGTTTTCGAGGGTAATAGCTACGTATGTTGGAAAAATGAAGATATTAGACTATTTTATGATTGCACATGGTAAAGAATGTGATTAAAGGCTCTTTTCCTATGTCAAAAGTTTTAGTTTTCGAGGGTAATAGCTACGTATGTTGAAAAAATGAAGATATTAGACTATTTTATGATTGCAAATGGTAAAGAATGTGATTAAAGGCTCTTTTCCTATGTCAAAAGTTTTAGTTTTCGAGGGTAATAGCTACGTATGTTGAAAAAATGAAGATATTAGACTATTTTATGATTGCAAATGGTAAAGAATGTGATTAAAGGCTCTTTTCCTATGTCAAAAGTTTTAGTTTTCGAGGGTAATAGCTACGTATGTTGAAAAAATGAAGATATTAGACTATTTTATGATTGCAAATGGTAAAGAATGTGATTAAAGGCTCTTTTCCTATGTCAAAAGTTTTAGTTTTCGAGGGTAATAGCTACGTATGTTGGAAAAATGAAGATATTAGACTATTTTATGATTGCAAATGGTAAAGAATGTGATTAAAGGCTCTTTTCCTATGTCAAAAGTTTTAGTTTTCGAGGGTAATAGCTACGTATGTTGGAAAAATGAAGATATTAGACTATTTTATGATTGCACATGGTAAAGAATGTGATTAAAGGCTCTTTTCCTATGTCAAAAGTTTTAGTTTTCGAGGGTAATAGCTACGTATGTTGGAAAAATGAAGATATTAGACTATTTTATGATTGCACATGGTAAAGAATGTGATTAAAGGCTCTTTTCCTATGTCAAAAGTTTTAGTTTTCGAGGGTAATAGCTACGTATGTTGGAAAAATGAAGATATTAGACTATTTTATGATTGCAAATGGTAAAGAATGTGATTAAAGGCTCTTTTCCTATGTCAAAAGTTTTAGTTTTCGAGGGTAATAGCTACGTATGTTGGAAAAATGAAGATATTAGACTATTTTATGATTGCAAATGGTAAAGAATGTGATTAAAGGCTCTTTTCCTATGTCAAAAGTTTTAGTTTTCGAGGGTAATAGCTACGTATGTTGAAAAAATGAAGATATTAGACTATTTTATGATTGCAAATGGTAAAGAATGTGATTAAAGGCTCTTTTCCTATGTCAAAAGTTTTAGTTTTCGAGGGTAATAGCTACGTATGTTGGAAAAATGAAGATATTAGACTATTTTATGATTGCAAATGGTAAAGAATGTGATTAAAGGCTCTTTTCCTATGTCAAAAGTTTTAGTTTTCGAGGGTAATAGCTACGTATGTTGGAAAAATGAAGATATTAGACTATTTTATGATTGCACATGGTAAAGAATGTGATTAAAGGCTCTTTTCCTATGTCAAAAGTTTTAGTTTTCGAGGGTAATAGCTACGTATGTTGGAAAAATGAAGATATTAGACTATTTTATGATTGCACATGGTAAAGAATGTGATTAAAGGCTCTTTTCCTATGTCAAAAGTTTTAGTTTTCGAGGGTAATAGCTACGTATGTTGAAAAAATGAAGATATTAGACTATTTTATGATTGCAAATGGTAAAGAATGTGATTAAAGGCTCTTTTCCTATGTCAAAAGTTTTAGTTTTCGAGGGTAATAGCTACGTATGTTGAAAAATGAAGATATTAGACTATTTTATGATTGCACATGGTAAAGAATGTGATTAAAGGCTCTTTTCCTATGTCAAAAGTTTTAGTTTTCGAGGGTAATAGCTACGTATGTTGAAAAAATGAAGATATTAGACTATTTTATGATTGCAAATGGTAAAGAATGTGATTAAAGGCTCTTTTCCTATGTCAAAAGTTTTAGTTTTCGAGGGTAATAGCTACGTATGTTGGAAAAATGAAGATATTAGACTATTTTATGATTGCACATGGTAAAGAATGTGATTAAAGGCTCTTTTCCTATGTCAAAAGTTTTAGTTTTCGAGGGTAATAGCTACGTATGTTGGAAAAATGAAGATATTAGACTATTTTATGATTGCACATGGTAAAGAATGTGATTAAAGGCTCTTTTCCTATGTCAAAAGTTTTAGTTTTCGAGGGTAATAGCTACGTATGTTGGAAAAATGAAGATATTAGACTATTTTATGATTGCAAATGGTAAAGAATGTGATTAAAGGCTCTTTTCCTATGTCAAAAGTTTTAGTTTTCGAGGGTAATAGCTACGTATGTTGGAAAAATGAAGATATTAGACTATTTTATGATTGCACATGGTAAAGAATGTGATTAAAGGCTCTTTTCCTATGTCAAAAGTTTTAGTTTTCGAGGGTAATAGCTACGTATGTTGAAAAAATGAAGATATTAGACTATTTTATGATTGCACATGGTAAAGAATGTGATTAAAGGCTCTTTTCCTATTTCAAAAGTTTTAGTTTTCGAGGGTAATAGCTACGTATGTTGAAAAAATGAAGATATTAGACTATTTTATGATTGCACATGGTAAAGAATGTGATTAAAGGCTCTTTTCCTATGTCAAAAGTTTTAGTTTTCGAGGGTAATAGCTACGTATGTTGAAAAAATGAAGATATTAGACTATTTTATGATTGCACATGGTAAAGAATGTGATTAAAGGCTCTTTTCCTATTTCAAAAGTTTTAGTTTTCGAGGGTAATAGCTACGTATGTTGAAAAAATGAAGATATTAGACTATTTTATGATTGCACATGGTAAAGAATGTGATTAAAGGCTCTTTTCCTATTTCAAAAGTTTTAGTTTTCGAGGGTAATAGCTACGTATGTTGAAAAAATGAAGATATTAGACTATTTTATGATTGCAAATGGTAAAGAATGTGATTAAAGGCTCTTTTCCTATTCAAAAGTTTTAGTTTTCGAGGGTAATAGCTACGTATGTTGGAAAAATGAAGATATTAGACTATTTTATGATTGCAAATGGTAAAGAATGTGATTAAAGGCTCTTTTCCTATTTCAAAAGTTTTAGTTTTCGAGGGTAATAGCTACGTATGTTGAAAAAATGAAGATATTAGACTATTTTATGATTGCAAATGGTAAAGAATGTGATTAAAGGCTCTTTTCCTATGTCAAAAGTTTTAGTTTTCGAGGGTAATAGCTACGTATGTTGAAAAAATGAAGATATTAGACTATTTTATGATTGCACATGGTAAAGAATGTGATTAAAGGCTCTTTTCCTATTTCAAAAGTTTTAGTTTTCGAGGGTAATAGCTACGTATGTTGAAAAAATGAAGATATTAGACTATTTTATGATTGCACATGGTAAAGAATGTGATTAAAGGCTCTTTTCCTATGTCAAAAGTTTTAGTTTTCGAGGGTAATAGCTACGTATGTTGAAAAAATGAAGATATTAGACTATTTTATGATTGCACATGGTAAAGAATGTGATTAAAGGCTCTTTTCCTATGTCAAAAGTTTTAGTTTTCGAGGGTAATAGCTACGTATGTTGAAAAAATGAAGATATTAGACTATTTTATGATTGCACATGGTAAAGAAAGTGCTTAAAGGCTCTTTTCCTATTTCAAAAGTTTTAGTTTTCGAGGGTAATAGCTACGTATGTTGAAAAATGAAGATATTAGACTATTTTATGATTGCAAATGGTAAAGAATGTGATTAAAGGCTCTTTTCCTATTTCAAAAGTTTTAGTTTTCGAGGGTAATAGCTACGTATGTTGAAAAAATGAAGATATTAGACTATTTTATGATTGCAAATGGTAAAGAATGTGATTAAAGGCTCTTTTCCTATGTCAAAAGTTTTAGTTTTCGAGGGTAATAGCTACGTATGTTGGAAAAATGAAGATATTAGACTATTTTATGATTGCAAATGGTAAAGAATGTGATTAAAGGCTCTTTTCCTATGTCAAAAGTTTTAGTTTTCGAGGGTAATAGCTACGTATGTTGAAAAAATGAAGATATTAGACTATTTTATGATTGCAAATGGTAAAGAATGTGATTAAAGGCTCTTTTCCTATTTCAAAAGTTTTAGTTTTCGAGGGTAATAGCTACGTATGTTGGAAAAATGAAGATATTAGACTATTTTATGATTGCACATGGTAAAGAATGTGATTAAAGGCTCTTTTCCTATTTCAAAAGTTTTAGTTTTCGAGGGTAATAGCTACGTATGTTGGAAAAATGAAGATATTAGACTATTTTATGATTGCACATGGTAAAGAATGTGATTAAAGGCTCTTTTCCTATGTCAAAAGTTTTAGTTTTCGAGGGTAATAGCTACGTATGTTGAAAAAATGAAGATATTAGACTATTTTATGATTGCACATGGTAAAGAATGTGATTAAAGGCTCTTTTCCTATGTCAAAAGTTTTAGTTTTCGAGGGTAATAGCTACGTATGTTGAAAAAATGAAGATATTAGACTATTTTATGATTGCACATGGTAAAGAATGTGATTAAAGGCTCTTTTCCTATGTCAAAAGTTTTAGTTTTCGAGGGTAATAGCTACGTATGTTGGAAAAATGAAGATATTAGACTATTTTATGATTGCACATGGTAAAGAATGTGATTAAAGGCTCTTTTCCTATGTCAAAAGTTTTAGTTTTCGAGGGTAATAGCTACGTATGTTGGAAAAATGAAGATATTAGACTATTTTATGATTGCACATGGTAAAGAATGTGATTAAAGGCTCTTTTCCTATGTCAAAAGTTTTAGTTTTCGAGGGTAATAGCTACGTATGTTGGAAAAATGAAGATATTAGACTATTTTATGATTGCAAATGGTAAAGAATGTGATTAAAGGCTCTTTTCCTATGTCAAAAGTTTTAGTTTTCGAGGGTAATAGCTACGTATGTTGGAAAAATGAAGATATTAGACTATTTTATGATTGCAAATGGTAAAGAATGTGATTAAAGGCTCTTTTCCTATTCAAAAGTTTTAGTTTTCGAGGGTAATAGCTACGTATGTTGGAAAAATG
>NW_027063994.1:0-46030 GCF_032884065.1 Artemia franciscana
TTCACTGCTGAATAATTTTTACCCAGGTTAATAAAACTTCAATAAACTTTTAAGAGCATTCAGCAGTGAAAGTTTGATTCTAGCTAGTCTATCTACTATTTCTATGAGTCATATGCAAGAATATAAATATCGTAGAAATAGGACAATATATCGGCGCACTGCGCGTCTTTTCTAAAATGACGTCTTGCATATGACTCCGTTTAATAAATGACTTTTTAAACTCATTAGAAAAAAAAATAAAAATTTTTCAGCTATGAATCTAGTAAGCAAGAGTCATATGCAAGACGTCATTTTAGAAAAGACGCGCAGTGGCCGATATTATTGTCTATTTAATAGACAATAATATCTTATACAATAAAATCAATTAGAATACAAGAAAGTTTGATTCTAGCTAGTCTATCTACTATTTCTTATCAATTTCTACTATTCTGTTCGTGGATTTGCTTACTAGGTCAGAGATCTACTCATCTAGATCTCTAGATGAGATCTAGTCTATCTACTATTTCTATGAGTCATATGCAAGACGTCATTTTAGAAAAGACGCGCAGTGGCCGATATTATTGTCTATTTCTACGATATTATTGTCTTGCATATGACTCATAGAAATAGTAGATAGACTAGCTAGAATCAAACTTTCACTGCTGAATCTATTAAAAGTTTTATTGAAGTTTTATTAAACGGGGCGGTGTTCGTGGATTTGCTTACTAGGTCAAAGTTATGACTTGCATATGAGAATATGCGTATGACTCATAGAAATAGAATCAAACTTTCACTGCTGAATCTATTAAAAGTTTTATTGATTCTTGCTAGTCTATCTACTATTGATTCTAGCTGGTCTAGAATCAATAGATTAGAATTCTAGAACCATATGCAAGACGTCACATACGAACTAGTGCTATTCTATTGATTCTATTAGAATCAAACAGAAAGTTTGATTCTAGATTCAAATAGATTTGAATCTATTTATTGAATAGTGAAAAAGTCTTTTCTAAAATGACGTCTTGCATATGACTCATAGAAATAGTAGATAGACTAGCTAGAATCAAAATATTTTGCACAAGGACTTGCATATGAGAATATGCGTATGACTCATAGAAATAGAATCAAACTTTCACTGCTGAATCTATTAAAAGTTTTATTGATTTCTAGCTAGTCTATCTACTATTGATTCTAGCTGGTCTAGAATCAATAGTAAGTTTTTAAAATCAATTAGAATACAAGAAAGTTTGATTCTAGCTAGTCTATCTACTATTTCTATGAGTCATATGCAAGACGTCATTTTAGAAAAGGGACGCGCAGTGGCCGATATTATTGTCTATTTAATAGACAATAATATCTTGTATATCGGAATAGTAGATAGTTTGATTCTAGCTAGTCTATCTACTATTTCTATGAGTTTTATTTGTCTATTCTAGCTAGTCTATCTACTATTTCTATGAGTCATATGCAAGACGTCATTTTAGAAAGACGCGCAGTGGCCGATATTATTGTCTATTTCTATTTCTACTCCGTTTAATAAATCTATCTACTCTTGTATGCAAGACCTTTCATTTCATTCATAACATAAATAGTAGATAGCGACTGGCTAGAATAGACAAATAAAACTCATAGAAATAGTAGATTGACTAGCTAGAATTCAAAATATTTTGCACAAGGACTTGCATATGACTCATAGAAATAGTAGATAGACTAGCTAGAATCAAACTTTCACTGCTGAATCTATTAAATCTATTTGAATATCGGCCACCTAGAGGCCTAGAGGAAAATATCTTGCACAAGGCCGCAAGCCTTCACTAGATACAGTGAAAGTTGATTCTAGCTAGTCTATCTACTATTTCTATGAGTCTTTGTAGTAAAATATTGTAGTACTATTTCTATGAGTCATATGCAAGAATATAATATCGGTAGAAATAGACAATAATATCGGCCACTGCCCGTATTTTCTAAATGACGTCTTGCATATGACTCATAGAATAGTAGATAGACTTAGCTAGAATCAAACTTTCACTGCTGAATCTATTAAAAGTTTTAATAGATTCAAAACTTTTAATTCTTAAAGATTCAAAACTTTTAATAGATTCAGCAGTGAAAGTTTGATAAGTTTCTAAGAATACTTAGAGTAGATAGATAGATAGAATAGATAGAGATAATAAGTTTTCTATGAGTCATATGCAAGACGTCATTTTAGAATCTATTAAAACTTTTAATAGATTCAGCAGTGAAAGTTTGATTCTAGCTAGTCTATCTACTATTTCTATGAGTCATATGCAAGACGTCATTTTAGAAATCTATTTGAATCTAGAATCAAACTTTCACTGCTTAATCTATTAAATCTATTTGAATATCGGCCACCTAGAGGCCTAGAGGAAAATGTCCAGAATCAAAGTTTTATAAAATTTTATTTCTATGAGTTTTATTAAACTTTCTTGTATTCTAATTGATTTTAAAAACTTACTATTGATTCTAGACCAGCTAAAATCAATAGTAGATAGACTAGCTAGAATCAATAAAACTTTTAATAGATTCAGCAGTGAAAGTTTGATTCTAGCTAGTCTATCTACTATTCTATGAGTCATATGCAAGAATATGATATCGGTAGAAATAGACAATAATATGGGCCACTGCGCGTCTTTTCTAAAATGACGTCTTGCATATGACTCCGTTTAATAAATGACTTTTAAAGTCATTAGAAAAAAAAAATAAAATTTTTTCAGCTATGAATCTAGTAAGCAAGAGTCATATGCAAGACGTCATTTTAGAAAAGACGCGCAGTGGCCGATATTATTGTCTATTTAATAGACAATAATATCTTATACAATAAAATCAATTAGAATACAAGAAAGTTTTGATTCTAGCTAGTCTATCTACTATTTCTTATCAATTTCTACTATTTCTGTTCGTGGATTTGCTTACTAGGTCAGAGATCTACTCATCTAGATCTCTAGATGAGATCTAGTCTATCTACTATTTCTATGAGTCATATGCAAGACGTCATTTTAGAAAAGACGCGCAGTGGCCGATATTATTGTCTATTTCCTACGATATTATTGTCTTGCATATGACTCATAGAAATAGTAGATAGACTAGCTAGAATCAAAATATTTTGCACAAGGACTTGCATATGAGAATATGCGTATGACTCATAGAAATAGAATCAAACTTTCACTGCTGAATCTATTAAAAGTTTTATTGATTCTAGGTAGTCTATCTACTATTGATTCTAGCTGGTCTAGAATCAATAGTAAGTTTTTAAAATCAATTAGAATACAAGAAAGTTTGATTCTAGCTAGTCTATCTACTATTTCTATGAGTCATATGCAAGACGTCATTTTAGAAAAGACGCGCAGTGGCCGATATTATTGTCTATTTAATAGGACAATAATATCTTGTATATCGAAATAGTAGATAGTTTTGATTCTAGCTAGTCTATCTACTATTTCTATGAGTTTTATTTGTCCTATTCTAGCTAGTCTATCTACTATTTCTATGAGTCATATGCAAGACGTCATTTTAGAAAAGACGCGCAGTGGCCGATATTATTGTCTATTTCTATTTCTACTCCGTTTAATAAATCTATCTACTCTTGTATGCAAGACCTTTCATTTCATTCATAACATAAATAGTAGATAGACTAGCTAGAATAGACAAATAAAACTCATAGAAATAGTAGATAGACTAGCTAGAATCAAAATATTTTGCACAAGGGACTTGCATATGACTCATAGAAATAGTAGATAGACTAGCTAGAATCAAACTTTCACTGCTGAATCTATAAATCTATTTGAATATCGGCCACCTAGAGGCCTAGAGGAAAATATTTTGCACAAGGCCGCAAGCCTTCACTAGAAACAGTCTATCTACTATTTCTATGAGTCTTTGTAGTAAAATATTGTAGTACTATTTCTATGAGTCATATGCAAGAATATAATATCGGTAGAAATAGACAATAATATCGGCCACTGCGCGTCTTTTCTAAAATGACGTCTTGCATATGACTCATACAAATAGTAGATAGACTAGCTAGAATCAAACTTTCACTGCTGAATCTATTAAAAGGTTTAATAGATTCAAAACTTTTAATTCTTAAAGATTCAAACTTTTAATAGATTCAGCAGTGAAAGTTTGATAAGTTTCTAAGAATACTTAGAGTAGATAGATAGAATAGAATAGATAGAGATAATAAGTTTTCTATGAGTCATATGCAAGACGTCATTTTAGAATCTATTAAAACTTTTAATAGATTCAGCAGTGAAAGTTTTGATTCTAGCTAGTCTATCTACTATTTCTATGAGTCGTATGCAAGACGTCATTTTAGAAATCTATTGAATCTAGAATCAAACTTTCACTGCTGAATCTATTAAATCTATATTGAATATCGGCCACCTAGAGGCCTAGAGGAAAATGTCCAGAATCAAAGTTTTATAAAATTTTATTTCTATGAGTTTTATTAAACTTTCTTGTATCTAATTGATTTTAAAACTTACTATTGATTCTAGACCAGCTAGAATCAATAGTGGATGGACTAGCTAGAATCAATAAAACTTTTTAATAGATTCAGCAGTGAAATTTTTGATTCTAGCTCAGTCTATCTACTATTTCTATGAGTCATATGCAAGAATATAATATCGGTAGAAATAGACAATAATATCGGCCACTGCGCGTCTTTTCTAAAATGACGTCTTGCATATGACTCCGTTTAATAATGACTTTTAAAGTCATTAGAAAAAAAAATAAAATTTTTTCAGCTATGAATCTAGTAAGCAAGAGTCATATGCAAGACGTCATTTTAGAAAAGACGCGCAGTGGCCGATATTATTGTCTATTTAATAGACAATAATATCTTATACAATAAAATCAATTAGAATACAAGAAAGTTTGATTCTAGCTAGTCTATCTACTATTTCTTATCAATTTCTACTATTTCTGTTCGTGGATTTGCTTACTAGGTCAGAGATCTGCTCCTCTAGATCTCTAGATGAGATCTAGTCTATCTACTATTTCTATGAGTCATATGCAAGACGTCATTTTAGAAAAGACGTGCAGTGGCCGATATTATTGTCTATTTCTACGATATTATTGTCTTGCATATGACTCATAGAAATAGTAGATAGACTAGCTAGAATCAAACTTTCACTGCTGAATCTATTAAAAGTTTTATTGAAGTTTTATTAAACGGGGCCGGTGTTCGTGGATTTGCTTACTAGGTCAGAGTTATGGACTTACATATGAGAATATGCGTATGACTCATAGAAATAGAATCAAACTTTCACTGCTGAATCTATTAAAAGTTTTATTGATTCTTGCTAGTCTATCTACTATTGATTCTAGCTGGTCTAGAATCAATAGATTAGAATTCTAGAACCATATGCAAGACGTCACATACGAACTAGTGCTATTCTATTGATTCTATTAGAATCAAACAGAAAGTTGATTCTAGATTCAAATAGATTTGAATCTATTTATTGAATAGTGAAAAAGTCTTTCTGAAATAACGTCTTGCATATGACTCATAGAAATAGTAGATAGACTAGCTAGAATCAAAATATTTTGCACAAGGACTTGCATATGAGAATATGCGTATGACTCATAGAAATAGAATCAAACTTTCACTGCTGAATCTATTAAAAGTTTTATTGATTCTAGCTAGTCTATCTACTATTGATTCTAGCTGGTCTAGAATCAATAATAAGTTTTTTAAAATCAATTAGAATACAAGAAAGTTTGATTCTAGCTAGTCTATCTACTATTTCTATGAGTCATATGCAAGACGTCATTTTAGAAAAGACGCGCAGTGGCCGATATTATTGTCTATTTAATAGACAATAATATCTTGTATATCGGAATAGTAGATAGTTTGATTCTAGCTAGTCTATCTACTATTTCTATGAGTTTTATTTGTCTATTCTAGCTAGTCTATCTACTATTTCTATGAGTCATATGCAAGGACGGTCATTTTAGAAAAGACGCGCAGTGGCCGATATTATTGTCTATTTCTATTTCTACTCCGTTTAATAAATCTATCTACTCTTGTATGCAAGACCTTTCATTTCATTCATAACATAAATAGTAGATAGACTAGCTAGAATAGACAAATAAAACTCATAGAAATAGTAGATAGACTAGCTAGAATCAAATATTTTGCACAAGGACTTGCATATGACTCATAGAAATAGTAGATAGACTAGCTAGAATCAAACTTTCACTGCTGAATCTATTAAATCTATTTGAATATCGGCCACCTAGAGGCCTAGAGGATAATATTTTGCACAAGGCCGCAAGCCTTCACTAGAAACAGTGAAAGTTTGATTCTAGCTAGTCTATCTACTATTTCTATGAGTCTTTGTAGTAAAATATTGTAGTACTATTTCTATGAGTCATATGCAAGAATATAATATCGGTAGAAATAGACAATAATATCGGCCACTGCGCGTCTTTTCTAAAATGACGTCTTGCATATGACTCACAGAAATAGTAGATAGACTAGCTAGAATCAAACTTTCACTGCTGAATCTAATAAAAGTTTTAATAGATTCAAAACTTTTAATTCTTAAAGATTCAAAACTTTTAATAGATTCAGCAGTGAAAGTTTGATAAGTTTCTAAGAATACTTAGAGTAGACTAGATAGAATAGAATAGATAGAGATAATAAGTTTTCTATGAGTCATATGCAAGACGTCATTTTAGAATCTATTAAAACTTTTAATAGATTCAGCAGTGAAAGTTTGGATTCTAGCTAGTCTATCTACTATTTCTATGAGTCATATGCAAGACGTCACTTTAGAAATCTATTTGAATCTAGAATCAAACTTTCACTGCTGAATCTATTAAATCTATTTGAATATCGGCCACCTAGAGGCCTAGAGGAAAATGTCCAGAATCAAAGTTTTATAAAATTTTATTTCTATGAGTTTTATTAAACTTTCTTGTATTCTAATTGATTTTAAAAACTTACTATTGATTCTAGACCAGCTAGAATCAATAGTAGATAGACTAGCTAGAATCAATAAAACTTTTAATAGATTCAGCAGGTGAAAGTTTGATTCTAGCTAGTCTATCTACTATTTCTATGAGTCATATGCAAGAATATAATATCGGTAGAAATAGACAATAATATCGGCCACTGCGCGTCTTTTCTAAAATGACGTCTTGCATATGACTCCGTTTAATAAATGACTTTTAAAGTCATTGGAAAAAAAATAAAAATTTTTTCAGCTATGAATCTAGTAAGCAAGAGTCATATGCAAGACGTCATTTTAGAAAAGATATGAAAAAAACTTCGTTTTCTTAAAGAGTTAAAGAGGCTGCGTCCCAAAGTCGAACATTAAAACGTACAGGAATTAGAAGAGGCAGTTGGGGGGCTGCGCCCCCCAAACCCCCAGCTTTTAAAGACTCTTTTGGACAGGTTTTTTTTTGTGGGGGGACTTCATTGTTACTAATTACTAGTTTCGGCGCAATGGTTCTCCTGTCCTCTTGGTGTTTAACATTTTTCGAAGTTATTCCATTATTCATTCATTTCAATTTTTTGTTAATTAAAAGAGGGCCTTTCCGAAGCCAAGAGCGGGGGGGTTAGCAAAAAAAACAAAAAACCTGTACAAAAGAGTCTTTAAAAGCTGGGGGTTTGGGGGGCGGCAGCCCCCCAACTGCCTCTTCTAATTCCTGTACGTTTTAAGGTTCGACTTTGGGACGCAGCTTCTTTAACTCTTTAAGAAAACGAAGTTTTTTTCATATATTTCTGTACGTTTTTCTACAATCCATGGTGGATGTAATTTAATAATTCCTGTACTCCTCGTACAGGAGTACTCCTCGTACAGGAATTAGGAGAGGAAACCCCACCCCCCCCCGCTTTTAAATCATTGTATAAAATAGAAAAAAAATAGATAGAATGACCGAAATGTTTCTTTTGCTCATAAGAAGCTAATATTCTGTTATCTCTCAAATGATAAGCTGTCCAGGTGTTATCAAAATTTTTTTGATGTTGTGAAAAAAAACCGCCCGTAAGGGACTTGAACCCTTGACCCGAGGATTAAAAGTTTCACGCTCTACCAACTGAGCTAATAACTTGCATGTGTGTAAATATAACTTCTCAATAGCTTTTAAAAATTTCAAATTAACATGGGCTCTTATGGAGAGAAATCCGTTAATTAAATAGCTAATGGGTGGTTTCTGGAAAACAGGGAAGGAGTTATCGGATCAAGCCGAAATTTCGCGGATAAGCTCCTTGGGCCGTAGGGGACCTTAACTTGTGAATTTCAGCCCGATCGGACAACGTTAAAAGGGGTGGGGGGGGGGGGGGGGGGTTGGAGGGTCGAACTTTCGGGGGGTTAAGATTTTCCTACGAAACTTTCATGGGCACTTACTCGGAGAATTCCGCATCGAATGAGTCTTCGTACACCCAGATCCGATGTCGGATGTGACCTGTAGGCGTCTAGGAAAAAAAAGTAAATGCATTTTAAGTGGCTATGCGTGGTTTCTGGAAAACAGGGAAGGAGTTATCGGATCAAGCTGAAATTTCGCGGATAAACTCCTGGGCCCTAGGGGACCTTAACTTGTGAATTTCAGCCCGATCGGAACAACGTTAAAGGGGGGCTTGGGTTGACAGGTCGAAACTTTCGGCCAGATTTTCCCCATGAAGAAAAGTTGGAGGGGGATGAAATTTTGCAGGTTTCTTAGTTGGAGCTCGGGCTACGAAATGCATCCCTCCCCCATCCGTCTGCGACCACTGGAACCGAAGATCGCTTAACATTGTCGTGTGTCGCCTCTTTATAGAGGCACGAGTGTGCCTCCTTGATGCGCAGTGGCCGATATTATTGTCTATTTAATAGACAATAATATCTTATACAATAAAATCAATTAGATACAAGGAAAGTTTGATTCTAGCTAGTCTATCTACTATTCTTATCAATTTCTACTATTTCTGTTCGTGGATTTGCTTACTAGGTCAGAGACCTACTCATCTAGATCTCTAGATGAGATCTAGTCTATCTACTATTTGCTATGAGTCATATGCAAGACGTCATTTTAGAAAAGACGCGCAGTGGCCGATATATTGTCTATTTCTACGATATTATTGTCTTGCATATGACTCATAGAAATAGTAGATAGGACTAGCTAGAATCAAACTTTCACTGCTGAATCTATTAAAAGTTTTATTGAAGTTTTATAAAACGGGGCGGTGTTCGTGGATTTGCTTACTAGGTCAGAGTTATGGACTTGCATATGAGAATATGCGTATGACTCATAGAAATAGAATCAAACTTTCCCTGCTGAATCTATTAAAAGTTTTATGATTCTTGCTAGTCTATCTACTATTGATTCTAGCCTGGTCTAGAATCAATAGATTAGAATTCTAGAACCATATGCAAGACGTCACATACGAACTAGTGCTATTCTATTGATTCTATTAGAATCAAACAGAAAGTTTGATTCTAGATTCAAATAGATTTGAATCTATTTATTGAATAGTGAAAAAGTCTTTTCTAAAATGACGTCTTGCATATGACTCATAGAAATAGTAGATAGACTAGCTAGAAATAAAATATTTTGCACAAGGACTTGCATATGAGAATATGCGTATGACTCATAGAAATAGAATCAAACTTTCACTGCTGAATCTATTAAAAGTTTTATTGATTCTAGCTAGTCTATCTACTATTGATTCTAGCTGGTCTAGAATCAATAGTAAGTTTTTAAAGTCAATTAGAATACAAGAAAGTTTGATTCTAGCTAGTCCTATCTACTATTTCTATGAGTCATATGCAAGACGTCATTTTAGAAAAGACGCGCAGTGGCCGATATTATTGTCTATTTAATAGACAATAATATCTTGTATATCGGAATAGTAGATAGTTTGATTCTAGCTAGGCTATCTACTATTTCTATGAGTTTTATTTGTCTAATTTCTAGCTAGTCCTATCTACTATTTCTATGAGTCATATGCAAGACGTCATTTTAGAAAAGACGCGCAGTGGCCGATTATTATTGTCTATTTCTATTTCTACTCCGTTTAATAAATCTATCTACTCTTGTATGCAAGAATAGACTCTTGTAAGCTAGAATAGACAAATAAAACTCACAGAAATAGTAGATAGACTAGCTAGAATCAAAATATTTTGCACAAGGACTTGCATATGACTCATAGAAATAGTAGATAGACTAGCTAGAATCAAACTTTCACTGCTGAATCTATTAAATCTATTTGAATATCGGCCACCTAGAGGCCTAGAGGAAAATATTTTGCACAAGGCCGCAAGCCTTCACTAGAACACAGTGAAAGTTTGATTCTAGCTAGTCTATCTACTATTTCTATGAGTCTTTGTAGTAAAATATTGTAGTACTATTTCTATGAGTCATATGCAAGAATATAATATCGGTAGAAATAGACAATAATATCGGCCACTGCGCGTCTTTTCTAAAATGACGTCTTGCATATGACCTCATAGAAATAGTAGATAGACTAGCTAGAATCAAACTTTCACTGCTGAATCTATTAAAAGTTTTAATAGATTCAAAACTTTTAGTTCTTAAAGATTCAAAACTTTTAATAGATTCAGCAGTGAAAGTTTGATATAAGTTTCTAAGAATGCTTAGAGTAGATAGATAGAATAGAATAGATAGAGATAATAAGTTTTCTATGAGTCATATGCAAGACGTCATTTTAGAATCTATTAAAACTTTTTATAGATTCAGCAGTGAAAGTTTGATTCTAGCTAGGTCTATTTACTATTTCTATGAGTCATATGCAAGACGTCATTTTAGAAATCTATTTGAATCTAGAATCAAACTTTCACTGCTGAATCTATTAAATCTATTTGAATATCGGCCACCTAGAGGCTTAGAGGAAAATGTCCAGAATCAAAGTTTTAATAAAATTTTATTTCTATGAGTTTTATTAAACTTTCTTGTATTCTAAATGATTTTAAAAACTTACTATTGATTCTAGACCAGCTAGAATCAATAGTAGATAGACTAGCTAGAATCAATAAAGCTTTTAATAGATTCAGCAGTGAAAGTTTGATTCTAGCTAGTCTATCTACTATTTCTATGAGTCATATGCAAGAATATAATATCGTAGAAATAGACAATAATATCGGCCACTGCGCGTCTCTTCTAAAATGACGTCTTGCATATGACTCCGTTTAATAAATGACTTTTAAGTCATTAGAAAAAAAAAATAAAATTTTTTTCAGCTATGAATCTAGTAAGCAAGAGTCATATGCAAGACGTCATTTTAGAAAAGACGCGCAGTGGCCGATATTATTGTCTATTTAATAGACAATAATATCTTATACAATAAAATCAATTAGAATACAAGAAAGTTTGATTCTAGCTAGTCTATCTACAATTTCTTATCAATTTCTACTATTTCTTTTCGTGTATTTGCTTACTAGGTCAGGGATCTACTCATCTAGATCTCTAGATGAGATCTAGTCTATCTACTATTTCTATGAGTCATATGCAAGACGTCATTTTAGAAAAGACGCGCAGTGGCCGATATTATTGTCTATTTCTACGATATTATTGACTTGCATATGACTCATAGAAATAGTAGATAGACTAGCTAGAATCAAACTTGCACTGCTGAATCTATTAAAAGTTTTATTGAAGTCTTATTCAACGGGGCGGTGTTCGTGGATTTGCTTACTAGGTCAGAGTTATGGACTTGCATATGAGAATATGCGTATGACTCATAAAAATAGAATCAAACTTTCACTGCTGAATCTATTAAAAGTTTTATTGATTCTTGCTAGTCTATCTACTATTGATTCTAGCTGGTCTAGAATCAATAGATTAGAATTCTAGAACCATATGCAAGACGTCACATACGAACTAGTGCTATTCTATTGATTCTATTAGAATCAAACAGAAAGTTTGATTCTAGATTCAAATAGATTTGAATCTATTTATTGAATAGTGAAAAAGTCTTTTCTAAAATGACGTCTTGCATATGACTCATAGAAATAGTAGATAGACTAGCTAGAATCAAAATATATTTGCACAAGGACTTGCATATGAGAATATGCGTATGACTCATAGAAATAGAATCAACTTTTCACTGCTGAATCTATAAAAGTTTTATTGATTCTAGCTAGTCTATCTACTATTGATTCTAGCTGGTCTAGAATCAATAATAGTTTTTAAAATCAATTAGAATACAAGAAAGTTTGATTCTAGCTAGTCTATCTACTATTTCTAATGAGTCATATGCAAGACGTCATTTTAGAAAAGACGCGCAGTGGCCGATATTATTGTCTATTTAATAGACAATAATATCTTGTATATCGGAATAGTAGATAGTTTGATTCTAGCTAGTCTATCTACTATTTCTATGAGTTTTATTTGTCTATTCTAGCTAGTCTATCTACTATTTCTATGAGTCATATGCAAGACGTCATTTTAGAAAAGACGCGCAGTGGCCGATATTATTGTCTATTTCTAATTTCTACTCCGTTTAATAAATCTATCTACTCTTGTATGCAAGACCCTTTCATTTCATTCATAACATAAATAGTAGATAGACTAGCTAGAATAGACAAATAAAACTCATAGAAATAGTAGATAGACTAGCTAGAATCAAAATATTTTGCACAAGGACTTGCATATGACTCATAGAAATAGTAGATAGACTAGCTAGAATCAAACTTTCACTGCTGAATCTATTAAATCTATTTGAATATCGGCCACCTAGAGGCCTAGAGGAAAATATTTTGCACAAGGCCGCAAGCCTTCACTAGAAACAGTGAAAGTTTGATTCTAGCTAGTCTATCTACTATTTCTATGAGTCTTTGTAGTAAAATATTGTAGTACTATTTCTATGAGTCATATGCAAGAATATAATATCGGTAGAAATAGACAATAATATCGGCCACTGCGCGTCTTTTCTAAAATGACGTCTTGCATATGACTCATAGAAATAGTAGATAGACTAGCTAGAATCAAACTTTCACTGCTGAATCTATTAAAAGTTTTAATAGATTCAAAACTTTTAATTCTTAAAGATTCAAAACTTTAATAGATTCAGCAGTGAAAGTTTGATAAGTTTCTAAGAATACTTAGAGTAGATAGATAGAATAGAATAGATAGAGATAATACGTTTTCTATGAGTCATATGCAAGACGTCATTTTAGATTAGATTCAGTCATTAGACTTTTAATAGATTCAGCAGTGAAAGTTTGATTCTAGCTAGTCTATCTACTATTTCTATGAGTCATATGCAAGACGTCATTTTAGAAATCTATTTGAATCTAGAATCAAACTTTCACTGCTGAATCTATTAAATCTATTTGAATATCGGCCACCTAGAGGCCTAGAGGAAAATGTCCAGAATCAAAGTCTTATAAAATTTTATTTCTATGAGTTTTATTAAACTTTCTTGTATTCTAATTGATTTTAAAAACTTACTATTGATTCTAGACCAGCTAGAATCAATAGTAGATAGACTAGCTAGAATCAATAAAACTTTTAATAGATTCAGCAGTGAAAGTTTGATTCTAGCTAGTCTATCTACTATTTCTATGAGTCATATGCAAGAATATAATATCGGTAGAAATAGACAAAAATATCGGCCACTGCGCGTCTTTTCTAAAATGACGTCTTGCATATGACTCCGTTTAATAAATGACTTTTATAGTCATTAGAAAAAAAAATAAAATTTTTTCAGCTATGAATCTAGTAAGCAAGAGTCATATGCAAGACGTCATTTTAGAAAAGACGCGCAGTGGCCGATATTATTGTCTATTTAATAGACAATAATATCTTATACAATAAAATCAATTAGAATACAAGAAAGTTTGATTCTAGCTAGTCTATCTACTATTTCTTATCAATTTCTACTATTTCTGTTCGTGGATTTACTTACTAGGTCAGAGATCTACTCATCTAGATCTCTAGATGAGATCTAGTCTATCTACTATTTCTATGAGTCATATGCAAGACGTCATTTTAGAAAAGACGCGCAGTGGCCGATATTATTGTCTATTTCTACGATATTATTGTCTTGCATATGACTCATAGAAATAGTAGATAGACTAGCTTGAATCAAACTTTCACTGCTGAATCTATTAAAAGTTTTATTGAAGTTTTATTAAACGGGGCGGTGTTCGTGGATTTGCTTACTAGATCAGAGTTATGGACTTGCATATGAGAATATGCGTATGACTCATAGAAATAGAATCAAACTTTTAATGCTGAATCTATTAAAAGTTTTATTGATTCTTGCTAGTCTATCTACTATTGATTCTAGCTGGTCTAGAATCAATAGATTAGAAATCTAGAACCATATGCAAGACGTCACATACGAACTAGTGCTATTCTATTGATTCTATTAGAATCAAACAGAAAGTTTGATTCTAGATTCAAATAGATTTGAATCTATTTATTGAATAGTGAAAAAGTCTTTTCTAAAATGACGTCTTGCATATGACTCATAGAAATAGTAGATAGACTAGCTAGAATCAAAATATTTTGCACAAGGACTTGCATATGAGAATATGCGTATGACTCATAGAAATAGAATCAAACTTTCACTGCTGAATCTATTAAAAGTTTTATTGATTCTAGCTAGTCTATCTACTATTGATTCTAGCTGGTCTAGAATGAATAGTAAGTTTTTAAAATCAATTAGAATACAAGAAAGTTTGATTCTAGCTAGTCTATCTACTATTTCTATGAGTCATATCCAAGACGTCATTTTAGAAAAGACGCGCAGTGGCCGATATTATTGTCTATTTAATAGACAATAATATCTTGTATATCGGAATAGTAGATAGTTTGATTCTAGCTAGTCTATCTACTATTTCTATGAGTTTTATTTGTCTATTCTAGCTAGTCTATCTACTATTTCTATGAGTCATATGCAAGACGTCATTTTAGAAAAGACGCGCAGTGGCCGATATTATTGTCTATTTCTATTTCTACTCCGTTTAATAAATCTATCTACTCTTGTATGCAAGACCTTTCATTTCATTCATAACATAAATAGTAGATAGACTAGCTAGAATAGACAAATAAAACTCATAGAAATAGTAGATAGACTAGCTAGAATCAAAATATTTTGCACAAGGACTTGCATATGACTCATAGAAATAGTAGATAGACTAGCTAGAATCAAACTTTCACTGCTGAATCTATTAAATCTATTTGAATATCGGCCACCTAGAGGCCTAGAGGAAAATATTTTGCACAAGGCCGCAAGCCTTCACTAGAAACAGTGAAAGTTTGATTCTAGCTAGTCTATCTACTATTTCTATGAGTCTTTGTAGTAAAATATTGTAGTACTATTTCTATGAGTCATATGCAAGAATATAATATCGGTAGAAATAGACAATAATATCGGCCACTGCGCGTCTTTTCTAAAATGACGTCGTGCATATGACTCATAGAAATAGTAGATAGACTAGCTAGAATCAAACTTTCACTGCTGAATCTATTAAAAGTTTTAATAGATTCAAAACTTTTAATTCTTAAAGATTCAAAACTTTTAATAGATTCAGCAGTGAAAGTTTGATAAGTTTCTAAGAATACTTAGAGTAGATAGATAGAATAGAATAGATAGAGATAATAAGTTTTCTATGAGTCATATGCAAGACGTCATTTTAGAATCTATTAAAACTTTTAATAGATTCAGCAGTGAAAGTTTGATTCTAGCTAGTCTATCTACTATTTCTATGAGTCATATGCAAGACGTCATTTTAGAAATCTATTTGAATCTAGAATCAAACTTTCACTGCTGAATCTATTAAATCTATTTGAATATCGGCCACCTAGAGGCCTAGAGGAAAATGTCCAGAATCAAAGTTTTATAAAATTTTATTTCTATGAGTTTTATTAAACTTTCTTGTATTCTAATTGATTTTAAAAACTTACTATTGATTCTAGACCAGCTAGAATCAATAGTAGATAGACTAGCTAGAATCAATAAAACTTTTAATAGATTCAGCAGTGAAAGTTTGATTCTAGCTAGTCTATCTACTATTTCTATGAGTCATATGCAAGAATATAATATCGGTAGAAATAGACAATAATATCGGCCACTGCGCGTCTTTTCTAAAATGACGTCTTGCATATGACTCCGTTTAATAAATGACTTTTAAAGTCATTAGAAAAAAAAATAAAATTTTTTCAGCTATGAATCTAGTAAGCAAGAGTCATATGCAAGACGTCATTTTAGAAAAGACGCGCAGTGGCCGATATTATTGTCTATTTAATAGACAATAATATCTTATACAATAAAATCAATTAGAATACAAGAAAGTTTGATTCTAGCTAGTCTATCTACTATTTCTTATCAATTTCTACTATTTCTGTTCGTGGATTTGCTTACTAGGTCAGAGATCTACTCATCTAGATCTCTAGATGAGATCTAGTCTATCTACTATTTCTATGAGTCATATGCAAGACGTCATTTTAGAAAAGACGCGCAGTGGCCGATATTATTGTCTATTTCTACGATATTATTGTCTTGCATATGACTCATAGAAATAGTAGATAGACTAGCTAGAATCAACTTTCACTGCTGAATCTATTAAAAGTTTTATTGAAGTTTTATTAAACGGGGCGGTGTTCGTGGATTTGCTTACTAGGTCAGAGTTATGGACTTGCATATGAGAATATGCGTATGACTCATAGAAATAGAATCAAACTTTCACTGCTGAATCTATTAAAAGTTTTATTGATTCTTGCTAGTCTATCTACTATTGATTCTAGCTGGTCTAGAATCAATAGATTAGAATTCTAGAACCATATGCAAGACGTCACATACGAACTAGTGCTATTCTATTGATTCTATTAGAATCAAACAGAAAGTTTGATTCTAGATTCAAATAGATTTGAATCTATTTATTGAATAGTGAAAAAGTCTTTTCTAAAATGACGTCTTGCATATGGACTCATAGAAATAGTAGATAGACTAGCTAGAATCAAAATATTTTGCACAAGGACTTGCATATGAGAATATGCGCATGACTCATAGAAATAGAATCAAACTTTCACTGCTGAATCTATTAAAAGTTTTTATTGATTCTAGTTAGTCTATCTACTATTGATTCTAGCTGGTCTAGAATCAATAGTAAGTTTTTAAAATCAATTAGAATACAAGAAAGTTTGATTCTAGCTAGTCTATCTACTATTTCTATGAGTCATATGCAAGACGTCATTTTAGAAAAGACGCGCAGTGGCCGATATTATTGTCTATTTAATAGACAATAATATCTTGTATATCGGAATAGTAGATAGTTTGATTCTAGCTAGTCTATCTACTATTTCTATGAGTTTTATTTGTCTATTCTAGCTAGTCTATCTACTATTTCTATGAGTCATATGCAAGACGTCATTTTAGAAAAGACGCGCAGTGGCCGATATTATTGTCTATTTCTATTTCTACTCCGTTTAATAAATCTATCTACTCTTGTATGCAAGACCTTTCATTTCATTCATAACATAAATAGTAGATAGACTAGCTAGAATAGACAAATAAAACTCATAGAAATAGTAGATAGACTAGCTAGAATCAAAATATTTTGCACAAGGACTTGCATATGACTCATAGAAATAGTAGATAGACTAGCTAGAATCAAACTTTCACTGCTGAATCTATTAAATCTATTTGAATATCGGCCACCTAGAGGCCTAGAGGAAAACATTTTGCACAAGGCCGCAAGCCTTCACTAGAAACAGTGAAAGTTTGATTCTAGCTAGTCTATCTACTATTTCTATGAGTCTTTGTAGTAAAATATTGTAGTACTATTTCTATGAGTCATATGCAAGAATATAATATCGGTAGAAATAGACAATAATATCGGCCACTGCGCGTCTTTTCTAAAATGACGTCTCGCATATGACTCAGAAATAGTAGATAGACTAGCTAGAATCAAACTTTCACTGCTGAATCTATTAAAAGTTTTAATAGATTCAAAACTTTTAATTCTTAAAGATTCAAAACTTTTAATAGATTCAGCAGTGAAAGTTTGATTAGTTTCTAAGAATACTTAGAGTAGATAGATAGAATAGAATAGATAGAGATAATAAGTTTTCTATGAGTCATATGCAAGACGTCATTTTAGAATCTATTAAAACTTTTAATAGATTCAGCAGTGAAAGTTTGATTCTAGCTAGTCTATCTACTATTTCTATGAGTCATATGCAAGACGTCATTTTAGAAATCTATTTGAATCTAGAATCAAACTTTCACTGCTGAATCTATTAAATCTATTTGAATATCGGCCACCTAGAGGCCTAGAGGAAAATGTCCAGAATCAAAGCTTTATTAAATTTTATTTCTATGAGTTTTATTAAACTTTCTTGTATTCTAATTGATTTTAAAAACTTACTATTGATTCTAGACCAGCTAGAATCAATAGTAGATAGACTAGCTAGAATCAATAAAACTTTTAATAGATTCAGCAGTGAAAGTTTGATTCTAGCTAGTCTATCTACTATTTCTATGAGTCATATGCAAGAATATAATATCGGTAGAAATAGACAATAATATCGGCCACTGCGCGTCTTTTCTAAAATGACGTCTTGCATATGACTCCGTTTAATAAATGACTTTTAAAGTCATTAGAAAAAAAAATAAAATTTTTTCAGCTATGAATCTAGTAAGCAAGAGTCATATGCAAGACGTCATTTTAGAAAAGACGCGCAGTGGCCGATATTATTGTCTATTTAATAGACAATAATATCTTATACAATAAAATCAATTAGAATACAAGAAAGTTTGATTCTAGCAAGTCTATCTACTATTTCTTATCAATTTCTACTATTTCTGTTCGTGGATTTGCTTACTAGGTCAGAGATCTACTCATCTAGATCTCTAGATGAGATCTAGTCTATCTACTATTTCTATGAGTCATATGCAAGACGTCATTTTAGAAAAGACGCGCAGTGGCCGATATTATTGTCTATTTCTACGATATTATTGTCTTGCATATGACTCATAGAAATAGTATATAGACTAGCTAGAATCAAACTTTCACTGCTGAATCTATTAAAAGTTTTATTGAAGTTTTATTAAACGGGGCGGTGTTCGTGGATTTGCTTACTAGGTCAGAGTTATGGACTTGCATATGAGAATATGCGTATGACTCATAGAAATAGAATCAAACTTTCACTGCTGAATCTATTAAAAGTTTTATTGATTCTTGCTAGTCTATCTACTATTGATTCTAGCTGGTCTAGAATCAATGGATTAGAATTCTAGAACCATATGCAAGACGTCACATACGAACTAGTGCTATTCTATTGATTCTATTAGAATCAAACAGAAAGTTTGATTCTAGATTCAAATAGATTTGAATCTATTTATTGAATAGTGAAAAAGTCTTTTCTAAAATGACGTCTTGCATATGACTCATAGAAATAGTAGATAGACTAGCTAGAATCAAAATATTTTGCACAAGGACTTGCATATGAGAATATGCGTATGACTCATAGAAATAGAATCAAACTTTCACTGCTGAATCTATTAAAAGTTTTATTGATTCTAGCTAGTCTATCTACTATTGATTCTAGCTGGTCTAGAATCAATAGTAAGTTTTTAAAATCAATTAGAATACAAGAAAGTTTGATTCTAGCTAGTCTATCTACTATTTCTATGAGTCATATGCAAGACGTCATTTTATAAAAGACGCGCAGTGGCCGATATTATTGTCTATTTAATAGACAATAATATCTTGTATATCGGAATAGTAGATAGTTTGATTCTAGCTAGTCTATCTACTATTTCTATGAGTTTTATTTGTCTATTCTAGCTAGTCTATCTACTATTTCTATGAGTCATATGCAAGACGTCATTTTAGAAAAGACGCGCAGTGGCCGATATTATTGTCTATTTCTATTTCTACTCCGTTTAATAAATCTATCTACTCTTGTATGCAAGACCTTTCATTTCATTCATAACATAAATAGTAGATAGACTAGCTAGAATAGACAAATAAAACTCATAGAAATAGTAGATAGACTAGCTAGAATCAAAATATTTTGCACAAGGACTTGCATATGACTCATAGAAATAGTAGATAGACTAGCTAGAATCAAACTTTCACTGCTGAATCTATTAAATCTATTTGAATATCGGCCACCTAGAGGCCTAGAGGAAAATATTTTGCACAAGGCCGCAAGCCTTCACTAGAAACAGTGAAAGTTTGATTCTGGCTAGTCTATCTACTATTTCTATGAGTCTTTGTAGTAAAATATTGTAGTACTATTTCTATGAGTCATATGCAAGAATATAATATCGGTAGAAATAGACAATAATATCGGCCACTGCGCGTCTTTTCTAAAATGACGTCTTGCATATGACTCATAGAAATAGTATATAGACTAGCCAGAATCAAACTTTCACTGCTGAATCTATTAAAAGTTTTAATAGATTCAAAACTTTTAATTCTTAAAGATTCAAAACTTTTAATAGATTCAGCAGTGAAAGTTTGATAAGTTTCTAAGAATACTTAGAGTAGATAGATAGAATAGAATAGATAGAGATAATAAGTTTTCTATGAGTCATATGCAAGACGTCATTTTAGAATCTATTAAAACTTTTAATAGATTCAGCAGTGAAAGTTTGATTCTAGCTAGTCTATCTACTATTTCTATGAGTCATATGCAAGACGTCATTTTAGAAATCTATTTGAATCTAGAATCAAACTTTCACTGCTGAATCTATTAAATCTATTTGAATATCGGCCACCTAGAGGCCTAGAGGAAAATGTCCAGAATCAAAGTCTTATAAAATTTTATTTCTATGAGTTTTATTAAACTTTCTTGTATTCTAATTGATTTTAAAAACTTACTATTGATTCTAGACCAGCTAGAATCAATAGTAGATAGACTAGCTAGAATCAATAAAACTTTTAATAGATTCAGCAGTGAAAGTTTGATTCTAGCTAGTCTATCTACTATTTCTATGAGTCATATGCAAGAATATAATATCGGTAGAAATAGACAATAATATCGGCCACTGCGCGTCTTTTCTAAAATGACGTCTTGCATATGACTCCGTTTAATAAATGACTTTTAAAGTCATTAGAAAAAAAAATAAAAATTTTTCAGCTATGAATCTAGTAAGCAAGAGTCATATGCAAGACGGCATTTTAGAAAAGACGCGCAGTGGCCGATATTATTGTCTATTTAATAGACAATAATATCATATACAATAAAATCAATTAGAATACAAGAAAGTTTGATTCTAGCTAGTCTATCTACTATTTCTTATCAATTTCTACTATTTCTGTTCGTGGATTTGCTTACTAGGTCAGAGATCTACTCATCTAGATCTCTAGATGAGATCTAGTCTATCTACTATTTCTATGAGTCATATGCAAGACGTCATTTTAGAAAAGACGCGCAGTGGCCGATATTATTGTCTATTTCTACGATATTATTGTCTTGCATATGACTCATAGAAATAGTAGATAGACTAGCTAGAATCAAACTTTCACTGCTGAATCTATTAAAAGTTTTATTGAAGTTTTATTAAACGGGGCGGTGTTCGTGGATTTGCTTACTAGGTCAGAGTTATGGACTTGCATATGAGAATATGCGTATGACTCATAGAAATAGAATCAAACTTTCACTGCTGAATCTATTAAAAGTTTTATTGATTCTTGCTAGTCTATCTACTATTGATTCTAGCTGGTCTAGAATCAATAGATTAGAATTCTAGAACCATATGCAAGACGTCACATACGAACTAGTGCTATTCTATTGATTCTATCAGAATCAAACAGAAAGTTTGATTCTAGATTCAAATAGATTTGAATCTATTTATTGAATAGTGAAAAAGTCTTTTCTAAAATGACGTCTTGCATATGACTCATAGAAATAGTAGATAGACTAGCTAGAATCAAAATATTTTGCACAAGGACTTGCATATGAGAATATGCGTATGACTCATAGAAATAGAATCAAAATTTCACTGCTGAATCTATTAAAAGTTTTATTGATTCTAGCTAGTCTATCTACTATTGATTCTAGCTGGTCTAGAATCAATAGTAAGTTTTTAAAATCAATTAGAATACAAGAAAGTTTGATTCTAGCTAGTCTATCTACTATTTCTATGAGTCATATGCAAGACGTCATTTTAGAAAAGACGCGCAGTGGCCGATATTATTGTCTATTTAATAGACAATAATATCTTGTATATCGGAATAGTAGATAGTTTGATTCTAGCTAGTCTATCTACTATTTCTATGAGTTTTATTTGTCTATTCTAGCTAGTCTATCTACTATTTCTATGAGTCATATGCAAGACGTCATTTTAGAAAGACGCGCAGTGGCCGATATTATTGTCTATTTCTATTTCTACTCCGTTTAATAAATCTATCTACTCTTGTATGCAAGACCTTTCATTTCATTCATAACATAAATAGTAGATAGACTAGCTAGAATAGACAAATAAAACTCATAGAAATAGTAGATAGACTAGCTAGAATCAAAATATTTTGCACAAGGACTTGCATATGACTCATAGAAATAGTAGATAGACTAGCTAGAATCAAACTTTCACTGCTGAATCTATTAAATCTATTGAATATCGGCCACCTAGAGGCCTAGAGGAAAATATTTTGCACAAGGCCGCAAGCCTTCACTAGAAACAGTGAAAGTTTGATTCTAGCTAGTCTATCTACTATTTCTATGAGTCTTTGTAGTAAAATATTGTAGTACTATTTCTATGAGTCATATGCAAGAATATAATATCGGTAGAAATAGACAATAATATCGGCCACTGCGCATCTTTTCTAAAATGACGTTTTTCTAAAATGAAGTTTGATAAGTTTCTAAGAATACTTAGAGTAGATAGATAGAATAGAATAGATAGAGATAATAAGTTTTCTATGAGTCATATGCAAGACGTCATTTTAGAATCTATTAAAACTTTTAATAGATTCAGCAGTGAAAGTTTGATTTTAGCTAGTCTATCTACTATTTCTATGAGTCATATGCAAGACGTCATTTTAGAAATCTATTTGAATCTAGAATCAAACTTTCACTGCTGAATCTATTAAATCTATTTGAATATCGGCCACCTAGAGGCCTAGAGGAAATGTTCAGAATCAAAGTTTTATAAAATTTTATTTCTATGAGTTTTATTAAACTTTCTTGTATTCTAATTGATTTTAAAAACTTACTATTGATTCTAGACCAGCTAGAATCAATAGTAGATAGACTAGCTAGAATCAATAAAACTTTTAATAGATTCAGCAGTGAAAGTTTGATTCTAGCTAGTCTATCTACTATTTCTATGAGTCATATGCAAGACGTCATTTTAGAAAAGACGCGCAGTGGCCGACATTATTGTCTATTTCTACGATATTATTGTCTTGCATATGACTCATTAAAATAGTAGATAGACTAGCTAGAATCAAACTTTCACTGCTGAATCTATTAAAAGTTTTATTGAAGTTTTATTAAACGGGGCGGTGTTCGTGGATTTGCTTACTAGGTCAGAGTTATGGACTTGCATATGAGAATATGCGTATGACTCATAGAAATAGAATCAAACTTTCACTGCTGAATCTATTAAAAGTTTTATTGATTCTTGCTAGTCTATCTACTATTGATTCTAGCTGGTCTAGAATCAATAGATTAGAATTCTAGAACCATATGCAAGACGTCACATACGAACTAGTGCTATTCTATTGATTCTATTAGAATCAAACAGAAAGTTTGATTCTAGATTCAAATAGATTTGAATCTATTTATTCAATAGTGAAAAAGTCTTTTCTAAAATGACGTCTTGCATATGACTCATAGAAATAGTAGATAGACTAGCTAGAATCAAAATATTTTGCACAAGGACTTGCATATGAGAATATGCGTATGACTCATAGAAATAGAATCAAACTTTCACTGCTGAATCTATTAAAGTTTTATTGATTCTAGCTAGTCTATCTACTATTGATTTTAGCTGGTCTAGAATCAATAGTAAGTTTTAAAATCAATTAGAATACAAGAAAGTTTGATTCTAGCTAGTCTATGTACTATTTCTATGATTCATATGCAAGACGTCATTTTAGAAAAGACGCGCAGTGGCCGATATTATTGTCTATTTAATAGACAATAATATCTTGTATATTGGAATAGTAGATAGTTTGATTCTAGCTAGTCTATCTACTATTTCTATGAGTTTTATTTGTCTATTCTAGCTAGTCTATCTTCTATATCTATGAGTCATATGCAAGACGTCATTTTAGAAAAGACGCGCAGTGGCCGATATTATTGTCTATTTCTACTATATTATTGTCTTGCATATGACTCATAGAAATAGTAGATAGACTAGCTAGAATCAAAATATTTTGCACAAGGACTTGCATATGAGAATATGCGTATGACTCATAGAAATAGAATCAAACTTTCACTGCTGAATCTATTAAAAGTTTTATTGATTCTAGCTAGTCTATCTACTATTGATTCTAGCTGGTCTAGAATCAATAGTAAGTTTTTAAAATCAATTAGAATACAAGAAAGTTTGATTCTAGCTAGTCTATGTACTATTTCTATGATTCATATGCAAGACGTCATTTTAGAAAAGACGCGCAGTGGCCGATATTATTGTCTATTTAATAGACAATAATATCTTGTATATTGGAATAGTAGATAGTTTGATTCTAGCTAGTCTATCTACTATTTCTATGAGTTTTATTTGTCTATTCTAGCTAGTCTATCTACTATTTCTATGAGTCATATGCAAGACGTCATTTTAGAAAAGACGCGCAGTGGCCGATATTATTGTCTATTTCTATTTCTACTCCGTTTAATAAATCTATCTACTCTTGTATGCAAGACCTTTCATTTCATTCATAACATAAATAGTAGATAGACTAGCTAGAATAGACAAATAAAACTCATAGAAATAGTAGATAGACTAGCTAGAATCAAAATATTTTGCACAAAGACATGCATATGACTCATAGAAATAGTTGATAGACTAGCTAGAATCAAACTTTCACTGCTGATCTATTAATCTATTTGAATATCGGCCACCTAGAGGCCTAGAGGAAAATATTTTGCACAAGGCCGCAAGCCTTCACTAGAAACAGTGAAAGTTTGATTCTAGCTAGTCTATCTACTATTTCTATGAGTCTTTGTAGTAAAATATTGTAGTACTATTTCTATGAGTCATATGCAAGAATATAATATCGGTAGAAATAGACAATAATATCGGCCACTGCGCGTCTTTTCTAAAATGACGTCTTGCATATGACTCATAGAAATAGTATATAGACTAGCTAGAATCAAACTTTCACTGCTGAATCTATTAAAAGTTTTAATAGATTGAAAACTTTTAATTCTTAAAGATTCAAAACTTTTAATAGATTCAGCAGTGAAAGTTTGATAAGTTTCTAAGAATACTTAGAGTAGATAGATAGAATAGAATAGATAGAGATAATAAGTTTTCTATGAGTCATATGCAAGACGTTATTTTAGAATCTATTAAAACTTTTAATAGATTCAGCAGTGAAAGTTTGATTCTAGCTAGTCTATCTACTATTTCTATGAGTCATATGCAAGACGTCATTTTAGAAATCTATTTGAATCTAGAATCAAACTTTCACTGCTGAATCTATTAAATCTATTTGAATATCGGCCACCTAGAGGCCTAGAGGAAAATGTCCAGAATCAAAGTTTATAAAATTTTATTTCTATGAGTTTTATTAAACTTTCTTGTATTCTAATTGATTTTAAAAACTTACTATTGATTCTAGATCAGCTAGAATCAATAGTAGATAGACTAGCTAGAATCAATAAAACTTTTAATAGATTCAGCAGTGAAAGTTTGATTCTAGCTAGTCTATCTACTATTTCTATGAGTCATATGCAAGAATATAATATCGGTAGAAATAGACAATAATATCGGCCACTGCGCGTCTTTTCTAAAATGACGTCTTGCATATGACTCCGTTTAATAAATGACTTTTAAAGTCATTAGAAAAAAAATAAAATTTTTTCAGCTATGAATCTAGTAAGCAAGAGTCATATGCAAGGCGTCATTTTAGAAAAGACGCGCAGTGGCCGATATTATTGTCTATTTAATAGACAATAACATCTTATACAATAAAATCAATTAGAATACAAGAAAGTTTGATTCTAGCTAGTCTATCTACTATTTCTTATCAATTTCTACTATTTCTGTTCGTGGATTTGCTTACTAGGTCAGAGATCTACTCATCTAGATCTCTAGATAAGATCTAGTCTATCTACTATTTCTATGAGTCATATGCAAGACGTCATTTTAAAAAAGACGCGCAGTGGCCGATATTATTGTCTATTTCTACGATATTATTGTCTTGCATATGACTCATAGAAATAGTAGATAGACTAGCTAGAATCAAACTTTCACTGCTGAATCTATTAAAAGTTTTATTGAAGTTTTATTAAACGGGGCGGTGTTCGTGGATTTGCTTACTAGGTCAGAGTTATGGACTTGCATATGAGAATATGCGTATGACTCATAGAAATAGAATCAAACTTTCACTGCTGAATCTATTAAAAGTTTTATTGATTCTTGCTAGTCTATCTACTATTGATTCTAGCTGGTCTAGAATCAATAGATTAGAATTCTAGAACCATATGCAAGACGTCACATACGAACTAGTGCTATTCTATTGATTCTATTAGAATCAAACAGAAAGTTTGATTCTAGATTCAAATAGATTTGAATCTATTTATTGAATAGTGAAAAAGTCTTTTCTAAAATGACGTCTTGCATATGACTCATAGAAATAGTAGATAGACTAGCTAGAATCAAAATATTTTGCACAAGGACTTGCATATGAGAATATGCGTATGACTCATAGAAATAGAATCAAACTTTCACTGCTGAATCTATTAAAAGTTTTATTGATTCTAGCTAGTCTATCTACTATTGATTCTAGCTGGTCTAGAATCAATAGTAAGTTTTTAAAATCAATTAGAATACAAGAAAGTTTGATTCTAGCTAGTCTATCTACTATTTCTATGAGTCATATGCAAGACGTCATTTAGAAAAGACGCGCAGTGGCCGATATTATTGTCTATTTAATAGACAATAATATCTTGTATATCGGAATAGTAGATAGTTTGATTCTAGCTAGTCTATCTACTATTTCTATGAGTTTTATTTGTCTATTCTAGCTAGTCTATCTACTATTTCTATGAGTCATATGCAAGACGTCATTTTAGAAAAGACGCGCAGTGGCCGATATTATTGTCTATTTCTATTTCTACTCCGTTTAATAAATCTATCTACTCTTGTATGCAAGACCTTTCATTTCATTCATAACATAAATAGTAGATAGACTAGCTAGAATAGACAAATAAAACTCATAGAAATAGTAGATAGACTAGCTAGAATCAAAATATTTTGCACAAGGACTTGCATACGACTCATAGAAATAGTAGATAGACTAGCTAGAATCAAACTTTCACTGCTGAATCTATTAAATCTATTTGAATATCGGCCACCTAGAGGCCTAGAGGAAAATATTTTGCACAAGGCCGCAAGCCTTCACTAGAAACAGTGAAAGTTTGATTCTAGCTAGTCTATCTACTATTTCTATGAGTCTTTGTAGTAAAATATTGTAGTACTATTTCTATGAGTCATATGCAAGAATATAATATCGGTAGAAATAGACAATAATATCGGCCACTGCGCGTCTTTTCTAAAATGACGTCTTGCATATGACTCATAGAAATAGTAGATATACTAGCTAGAATCAAACTATCACTGCTGAATCTATTAAAAGTTTTAATAGATTCAAAACTTTTAATTCTTAAAGATTCAAAACTTTTAATAGATTCAGCAGTGAAAGTTTGATACGTTTCTAAGAATACTTAGAGTAGATAGATAGAATAGAATAGATAGAGATAATAAGTTTTCTATGAGTCATATGCAAGACTGCATTTTAGAATCTATTAAAACTTTTAATAGATTCAGCAGTGAAAGTTTGATTCTAGCTAGTCTATCTACTATTTCTATGAGTCATATGCAAGACGTCATTTTAGAAATCTATTTGAATCTAGAATCAAACTTTCACTGCTGAATCTATTAAATCTATTTGAATATCGGCCACCTAGAGGCCTAGAGGAAAATGTCCAGAATCAAAGTTTTATAAAATTTTATTTCTATGAGTTTTATTAAACTTTCTTGTATTCTAATTGATTTTAAAAACTTACTATTGATTCTAGACCAGCTAGAATCAATAGTAGATAGACTAGCTAGAATCAATAAAACTTTTAATAGATTCAGCAGTGAAATTTGATTCTAGCTAGTCTATCTACTATTTCTATGAGTCATATGCAAGAATATAATATCGGTAGAAATAGACAATAATATCGGCCACTGCGCGTCTTTTCTAAATGACGTCCTTGCATATGACTCCGTTTAATAAATGACTTTTAAAGTCATTAGAAAAAAAAATAAAATTTTTTCAGCTATGAATCTAGTAAGCAAGAGTCATATGCAAGACGTCATTTTAGAAAAGACGCGCAGTGGCCGATATTATTGTCTATTTAATAGACAATAATATCTTATACAATAAAATCAATTAGAATACAAGAAAGTTTGATTCTAGCTAGTCTATCTACTATTTCTTATCAATTTCTACTATTTCTGTTCGTGGATTTGCTTGCTAGGTCAGAGATCTACTCATCTAGATCTCTAGATGAGATCTAGTCTATCTACTATTTCTATGAGTCATATGCAAGACGTCATTTTAGAAAAGACGCGCAGTGGCCGATATTATTGTCTATTTCTACGATATTATTGTCTTGCATAAAACTCATAGAAATAGTAGATAGACTAGCTAGAATCAAACTTTCACTGCTGAATCTATTAAAAGTTTTATTGAAGTTCTATTAAACGGGGCGGTGTTCGTGGATTTGCTTACTAGGTCAGAGTTATGGACTTGCATATGAGAATATGCGTATGACTCATAGAAATAGAATCAAACTTTCACTGCTGAATCTATTAAAAGTTTTATTGATTCTAGCTAGTCTATCTACTATTGATTCTAGCTGGTCTAGAATCAATAGTAAGTTTTTAAAATCAATTAGAATACAAGAAAGTTTGATTCTAGCTAGTCTATCTACTATTTCTATGAGTCATATGCAAGAAGTCATTTTAGAAAAGACGCGCAGTGGCCGATATTATTGTCTATTTCTACGATATTATTGTCTTGCATAAAACTCATAGAAATAGTAGATAGACTAGCTAGAATCAAACTTTCACTGCTGAATCTATTAAAAGTTTTATTGAAGTTTTATTAAACGGGGCGGTGTTCGTGGATTTGCTTACTAGGTCAGAGTTATGGACTTGCATATGAGAATATGCGTATGACTCATAGAAATAGAATCAAACTTTCACTGCTGAATCTATTAAAAGTTTTATTGATTCTTGCTAGTCTATCTACTATTGATTCTAGCTGGTCTAGAATCAATAGATTAGAATTCAAGAACCATATGCAAGACGTCACATACGAACTAGTGCTATTCTATTGATTCTATTAGAATCAAACAGAAAGTTTGATTCTAGATTCAAATAGATTTGAATCTATTTATTGAATAGTGAAAATGTCTTTTCTAAAATGACGTCTTGCATATGACTCATAGAAATAGTAGATAGACTAGCTAGAATCAAAATATTTTGCACAAGGACTTGCATATGAGAATATGCGTATGACTCATAGAAATAGAATCAAACTTTCACTGCTGAATCTATTAAAAGTTTTATTGATTCTAGCTAGTCTATCTACTATTGATTCTAGCTGGTCTAGAATCAATAGTAAGTTTTTAAAATCAATTAGAATACAAGAAAGTTTGATTCTAGCTAGTCTATCTACTATTTCTATGAGTCATATGCAAGAAGTCATTTTAGAAAAGACGCGCAGTGGCCGATATTATTGTCTATTTCTATTTCTACTCCGTTTAATAAATCTATCTACTCTTGTATGCAAGACCTTTCATTTCATTCATAACATAAATAGTATATAGACAAGCTAGAATAGACAAATAAAACTCATAGAAATAGTAGATAGACTAGCTAGAATCAAAATATTTTGCACAAGGACTTGCATATGACTCATAGAAATAGTAGATAGACTAGCTAGAATCAAACTTTCACTGCTGAATCTATTAAATCTATTTGAATATCGGCCACCTAGAGGCCTAGAGGAAAATATTTTGCACAAGGCCAAGCCTTCACTAGAAACAGTGAAAGTTTGATTCTAGCTAGTCTATCTACTATTTCTATGAGTCTTTGTAGTAAAATATTGTAGTACTATTTCTATGAGTCATATGCAAGAATATAATATCGGTAGAAATAGACAATAATATCGGCCACTGCGCGTCTTTTCTAAAATGACGTCTTGCATATGACTCATAGAAATAGTAGATAGACTAGCTAGAATCAAACTTTCACTGCTGAATCTATTAAAAGTTTTAATAGATTCAAAACTTTTAATAGATTCAGCAGTGAAAGTTTGATAAGTTTCTAAGAATACTTAGAGTAGATAGATAGAATAGAATAGATAGAGATAATAAGTTTTCTATGAGTCATATGCAAGACGTCATTTTAGAATCTATTAAAACTTTTAATAGATTCAGCAGTGAAAGTTTGATTCTAGCTAGTCTATCTACTATTTCTATGAGTCATATGCAAGACGTCATTTTAGAAATCGATTTGAATCTAGAATCAAACTTTCACTGCTGAATCTATTAAATCTATTTGAATATCGGCCACCTAGAGGCCTAGAGGAAAATGTCCAGAATCAAAGTTTTATAAAATTTTATTTCTATGAGTTTTATTAAACTTTCTTGTATTCTAAATGATTTTAAAAACTTACTATTGATTCTAGACCAGCTAGAATCAATAGTAGATAGACTAGCTAGAATCAATAAAACTTTTAATAGATTCAGCAGTGAAAGTTTGATTCTAGCTAGTCTATCTACTATTTCTATGAGTCATATGCAAGAATATAATATCGGTAGAAATAGACAATAATATCGGCCACTGCGCGTCTTTTCTAAAATGACGTCTTGCATATGACTCCGTTTAATAAATGACTTTTAAAGTCATTAGAAAAAAAAAAAAATTTTCAGCTATGAATCTAGTAAGCAAGAGTCATATGCAAGACGTCATTTTAGAAAAGACGTGCAGTGGCCGATATTATTGTCTATTTAATAGACAATAGTATCTTATACAATAAAATCAATTAGAATACAAGAAAGTTTGATTCTAGCTAGTCTATCTACTATTTCTTATCAATTTCTACTATTTCTGTTCGTGGATTTGCTTACTAGGTCAGAGATCTACTCATCTAGATCTCTAGATGAGATCTAGTCTATCTACTATTTCTATGAGTCATATGCAAGACGTCATTTTAGAAAAGACGCGCAGTGGCCGATATTATTGTCTATTTCTACGATATTATTGTCTTGCATATGACTCATAGAAATAGTAGATAGACTAGCTAGAATCAAACTTTCACTGCTGAATCTATTAAAAGTTTTATTGAAGTTTTATTAAACGGGGCGGTGTTCGTGGATTTGCTTACTAGGTCAGAGTTATGGACTTGCATATGAGAATATGCGTATGACTCATAGAAATAGAATCAAACTTTCACTGCTGAATCTATTGAAAGTTTTATTGATTCTTGCTAGTCTATCTACTATTGATTCTAGCTGGTCTAGAATCAATAGATTAGAATTCTAGAACCATATGCAAGACGTCACATACGAACTAGTGCTATTCTATTGATTCTATTAGAATCAAACAGAAAGTTTGATTCTAGATTCAAATAGATTTGAATCTATTTATTGAATAGTGAAAAAGTCTTTTCTAAAATGACGTCTTGCATATGACTCATAGAAATAGTAGATAGACTAGCTAGAATCAAAACATTTTGCACAAGGACTTGCATATGAGAATATGCGTATGACTCAAAAAAATAGAATCAAACTTTCACTGCTGAATCTATTAAAAGTTTTATTGATTCTAGCTAGTCTATCTACTATTGATTCTAGCTGGTCTAAAATCAATAGTAAGTTTTTAAAATCAATTAGAATACAAGAAAGTTTGATTCTAGCTAGTCTATCTACTATTTCTATGAATCATATGCAAGACGTCATTTTAGAAAAGACGCGCAGTGGCCGATATTATTGTCTATTTAATAGACGATAATATCTTGTATGTCGGAATAGTAGATAGTTTGATTCTAGCTAGTCTATCTACTATTTCTATGAGTTTTATTTGTCTATTCTAGCTAGTCTATCTACTATTTCTATGAGTCATATGCAAGACGTCATTTTAGAAAAGACGCGCAGTGGCCGATATTATTGTCTATTTCTATTTCTACTCCGTTTAATAAATCTATCTACTCTTGTATGCAAGACCTTTCATTTCATTCATAACATAAATAGTAGATAGACTAGCTAGAATAGACAAATAAAACTCAGAGAAATAGTAGATAGACTAGCTAGAATCAAAATATTTTGCACAAGGACTTGCATATGACTCATAGAAATAGTAGATAGACTAGCTAGAATCAAACTTTCACTGCTGAATCTATTAAATCTATTTGAATATCGGCCGCCTAGAGGCCTAGAGGAAAATATTTTGCACAAGGCCGCAAGCCTTCACTAGAAACAGTGAAAGTTTGATTCTAGCTAGTCTATCTACTATTTCTATGAGTCTTTGTAGTAAAATATTGTAGTACTATTTCTATGAGTCATATGCAAGAATATAATATCGGTAGAAATAGACAATAATATCGGCCACTGCGCGTCTTTTCTAAACTGACGTCTTGCATATGACTCATAGAAATAGTAGATAGACTAGCTAGAATCAAACTTTCACTGCTGAATCTATTTAAAGTTTTAATAGATTCAAAACTTTTAATTCTTAAAGATTCAAAACTTTTAATAGATTCAGCAGTGAAAGTTTGATAAGTTTCTAAGAATACTTAGAGTAGATAGATAGAATAGAATAGATAGAGATAATAAGTTTTCTATGAGTCATATGCAAGACGTCATTTTAGAATCTATTAAAACTTTTAATAGATTCAGCAGTGAAAGTTTGATTCTAGCTAGTCTATCTACTATTTCTATGAGTCATATGCAAGACGTCATTTTAGAAATCTATTTGAATCTAGAATCAAACTTTCACTGCTGAATCTATTAAATCTGTTTGAAAATCGGCCACCTAGAGGCCTAGAGGAAAATGTCCAGAATCAAAGTTTTATAAAATTTTATTTCTATGAGTTTTATTAAACTTTCTTGTATTCTAATTGATTTTAAAAACTTACTATTGATTCTAGACCAGCTAGAATCAATAGTAGATAGACTAGCTAGAATCAATAAAACTTTTAATAGATTCAGCAGTGAAAGTTTGATTCTAGCAGGTCTATCTACTATTTCTATGAGTCATATGCAAGAATATAATATCGGTAGAAATAGACAATAATATCGGCCACTGCGCGTCTTTTCTAAAATGACGTCTTGCATATGACTCCGTTTAATAAATGACTTTTAAAGTCATTAGAAAAAAAAATAAAAATTTTTCAGCTATGAATCTAGTAAGCAAGAGTCATATGCAAGACGTCATTTTAGAAAAGACGCGCAGTGGCCGATATTTTTGTCTATTTAATAGACAATAATATCTTATACAATAAAATCAATTAGGATACAAGAAAGTTTGATTCTAGCTAGTCTATCTACTATTTCTTATCAATTTCTACTATTTCTGTTCGTGGATTTGCTTACTAGGTCAGAGATCTACTCATCTAGATCTCTAGATGAGATCTAGTCTATCTACTATTTCTATGAGTCATATGCAAGACGTCGTTTTAGAAAAGACGCGCAGTGGCCGATATTATTGTCTATTTCTACGATATTATTGTCCTGCATATGACTCATAGAAATAGTAGATAGACTAGCTAGAATCAAACTTTCACTGCTGAATCTATTAAAAGTTTTATTGAAGTTTTATTAAACGGGGCGGGGTTCGTGGATTTGCTTACTAGGTCAGAGTTATGGACTTGCATATGAGAATATGCGTATGACTCATAGAAATAGAATCAAACTTTCACTGCTGAATCTATTAAAAGTTTTATTGATTCTTGCTAGTCTATCTACTATTGATTCTAGCTGGTCTAGAATCAATAGATTAGAATTCTAGAACCATATGCAAGACGTCACATACGAACTAGTGCTATTCTATTGATTCTATTAGAATCAAACAGAAAGTTTGATTCTAGATTCAAATAGATTTGAATCTATTTATTGAATAGTGAAAAAGTCTTTTCTAAAATGACGTCTTGCATATGACTCATAGAAATAGTAGATAGACTAGCTAGAATCAAAATATTTTGCACGAGGACTTGCATATGAGAATATGCGTATGACTCATAGAAATAGAATCAAACTTTCACTGCTGAATCTATTAAAAGTTTTATTGATTCTAGCTAGTCTATCTACTATTGATTCTAGCTGGTCTAGAATCAATAGTAAGTTTTTAAAATCAATTAGAATACAAGAAAGTTTGATTCTAGCTAGTCTGTCTACTATTTCTATGAGTCATATGCAAGACGTCATTTTAGAAAAGACGCGCAGTGGCCGATATTATTGTCTATTTAATAGACAATAATATCTTGTATATCGGAATAGTAGATAGTTTGATTCTAGCTAGTCTATCTACTATTTCTATGAGTTTTATTTGTCTATTCTAGCTAGTCTATCTACTATTTCTATGAGTCATATGCAAGATGTCATTTTAGAAAAGACGCGCAGTGGCCAATATTATTGTCTATTTCTATTTCTACTCCGTTTAATAAATCTATCTACTCTTGTATGCAAGACCTTTCATTTCATTCATAACATAAATAGTAGATAGACTAGCTAGAATAGACAAATAAAACTCATAGAAATAGTAGATAGACTAGCTAGAATCAAAATATTTTGCACAAGGACTTGCATATGACTCATAGAAATAGTAGATAGACTAGCTAGAATCAAACTTTCACTGCTGAATCTATTAAATCTATTTGAATATTGGCCACCTAGAGGCCTAGAGGAAAATATTTTGCACAAGGCCGCAAGCCTTCACTAGAAACAGTGAAAGTTTGATTCTAGCTAGTCTATCTACTATTTCTATGAGTCTTTGTAGTAAAATATTGTAGTACTATTTCTATGAGTCATATGCAAGAATATAATATCGGTAGAAATAGACAATAATATCGGCCACTGCGCGTCTTTTCTAAAATGACGTCTTGCATATGACTCATAGAAATAGTAGATAGACTAGCTAGAATCAAACTTTCACTGCTGAATCTATTAAAAGTTTTAATAGATTCAAAACTTTAAATTCTTAAAGATTCAAAACTTTTAATAGATTCAGCAGTGAAAGTTTGATAAGTTTCTAAGAATACTTAGAGTAGATAGATAGAATAGAATAGATAGAGATAATAAGTTTTCTATGAGTCATATGCAAGACGTCATTTTAGAATCTATTAAAACTTTTAATAGATTCAGCAGTGAAAGTTTGATTCTAGCTAGTCTATCTACTATTTCTATGAGTCATATGCAAGACGTCATTTTAGAAATCTATTTGAATCTAGAATCAAACTTTCACTGCTGAATCTATTAAATCTATTTGAATATCGGCCACCTAGAGGCCTAGAGGAAAATGTCCAGAATCAAAGTTTTATAAAATTTTATTTCTATGAGTTTTATTAAACTTTCTTGTATTCTAATTGATTTTAAAAACTTACTATTGATTCTAGACCAGCTAGAATCAATAGTAGATAGACTAGCTAGAATCAATAAAACTTTTAATAGATTCAGCAGTGAAAGTTTGATTCTAGCTAGTCTATCTACTATTTCTATGAGTCATATGCAAGAATATAATATCGGTAGAAATAGACAATAATATCGGCCACTGCGCGTCTTTTCTAAAATGACGTCTTGCATATGACTCCGTTTAATAAATGATTTTAAAGTCATTAGAAAAAAAAATAAAATTTTTTCAGCTATGAATCTAGTAAGCAAGAGTCATATGCAAGACGTCATTTTAGAAAAGACGCGCAGTGGCCGATATTATTGTCTATTTAATAGACAATAATATCTTATACAATAAAATCAATTAGAATACAAGAAAGTTTGATTCTAGCTAGTCTATCTACTATTTCTTATCAATTTCTACTATTTCTGTTCGTGGATTTGCTTACTAGGTCAGAGATCTACTCATCTAGATCTCTAGATGAGATCTAGTCTATCTACTATTTCTATGAGTCATATGCAAGACGTCATTTTAGAAAAGACGCGCAGTGGCCGATATTATTGTCTATTTCTACGATATTTTTGTCTTGCATATGACTCATAGAAATAGTAGATAGACTAGCTAGAATCAAACTTTCACTGCTGAATCTATTAAAAGTTTTATTGAAGTTTTATTAAACGGGGCGGTGTTCGTGGATTTGCTTACTAGGTCAGAGTTATGGACTTGCATATGAGAATATGCGTATGACTCATAGAAATAGAATCAAACTTTCACTGCTGAATCTATTAAAAGTTTTATTGATTCTTGCTAGTCTATCTACTATTGATTCTAGCTGGTCTAGAATCAATAGATTAGAATTCTAGAACCATATGCAAGACGTCACATACGAACTAGTGCTATTCTATTGATGTTTGATTCTAGATTCAAATAGATTTGAATCTATTTATTGAATAGTGAAAAAGTCTTTTCTAAAATGACGTCTTGCATATGACTCATAGAAATAGTAGATAGACTAGCTAGAATCAAAATATTTTGCACAAGGACTTGCATATGAGAATATGCGTATGACTCATAGAAATAGAATCAAACTTTCACTGCTGAATCTATTAAAAGTTTTATTGATTCTAGCTAGTCTATCTACTATTGATTCTAGCTGGTCTAGAATCAGAAAACGCGCAGTGGCCGATATTATTGTATATTTAATAGACAATAATATCTTGTATATCGGAATAGTAGATAGTTTGATTCTAGCTAGTCTATCTACTATTTCTATGAGTTTTATTTGTCTATTCTAGCTAGTCTATCTACTATTTCTATAAGTCAAATGCAAGACGTCATTTTAGAAAAGACGCGCAGTGGCCGATATTATTGTCTATTTCTATTTCTACTCCGTTTAATAAATCTATCTACTCTTGTATGCAAGACCTTTCATTTCATTCATAACATAAATAGTAGATAGACTAGCTAGAATAGACAAATAAAACTCATAGAAATAGTAGATAGACTAGCTAGAATCAAAATATTTTGCACAAGGACTTGCATATGACTCATAGAAATAGTAGATAGACTAGCTAGAATCAAACTTTCACTGCTGAATCTATTAAATCTATTTGAATATCGGCCACCTAGAGGCCTAGAGGAAAATATTTTGCACAAGGACGCAAGCCTTCACTAGAAACAGTGAAAGTTTGATTCTAGCTAGTCTATCTACTATTTCTATGAGTCTTTGTAGTAAAATGTTGTAGTACTATTTCTATGAGTCATATGCAAGAATATAATATCGGTAGAAATAGACATTAATATCGGCCACTGCGCGTCTTTTCTAAAATGACGTCTTGCATATGACTCATAGAAATAGTAGATAGACTAGCTAGAATCAAACTTTCACTGCTGAATCTATTAAAAGTTTTAATAGATTCAAAACTTTTAATTCTTAAAGATTCAAAACTTTTAATAGATTCAGCAGTGAAAGTTTGATAAGTTTCTAAGAATGCTTAGAGTAGATAGATAGAATAGAATAGATAGAGATAATAAGTTTTCTATGAGCCATATGCAAGACGTCATTTTAGAATCTATTAAAACTTTTAATAGATTCAGCAGTGAAAGTTTGATTCTAGCTAGTCTATCTACTATTTCTATGAGTCATATGCAAGACGTCATTTTAGAAATCTATTTGAATCTAGAATCAAACTTTCACTGCTGAATCTATTAAATCTATTTGAATATCGGCCACCTAGAGGCCTAGAGGAAAATGTCCAGAATCAAAGTTTTATAAAATTTTATTTCTATGAGTTTTATTAAACTTTCTTGTATTCTAATTGATTTTAAAAACTTACTATTGATTCTAGACCAGCTAGAATCAATAGTAGATAGACTAGCTAGAATCAATAAAACTTTTAATAGATTCAGCAGTGAAAGTTTGATTCTAGCTAGTCTATCTACTATTTCTATGAGTCATATGCAAGAATATAATATCGGTAGAAATAGACAATAATATCGGCCACTGCGCGTCTTTTCTAAAATGACGTCTTGCATATGACTCCGTTTAATAAATGACTTTTAAAGTCATTAGAAAAAAAAATAAAATTTTTTCAGCTATGAATCTAGTAAGCAAGAGTCATATGCAAGACGTCATTTTAGAAAAGACGCGCAGTGGCCGATATTATTGTCTATTTAATAGACAATAATATCTTATACAATAAAATCAATTAGAATACAAGAAAGTTTGATTCTAGCTAGTCTATCTATTATTTCTTATCAATTTCTACTATTTCTGTTCGTGGATTTGCTTACTAGGTCAGAGATCTACTCATCTAGATCTCTAGATGAGATCTAGTCTATCTACTATTTCTATGAGTCATATGCAAGACGTCATTTTAGAAAAGACGCGCAGTGGCCGATATTATTGTCTATTTCTACGATATTATTGTCTTGCATATGACTCATAGAAATAGTAGATAGACTAGCTAGAATCAAACTTTCACTGCTGAATCTATTAAAAGTTTTATTGAAGTTTTATTAAACGGGGCGGTGTTCGTGGATTTGCTTACTAGGTCAGAGTTATGGACTTGCATATGAGAATATGCGTATGACTCATAGAAATAGAATCAAACTTTCACTGCTGAATCTATTAAAAGTTTTATTGATTCTTGCTAGTCTATCTACTATTGATTCTAGCTGGTCTAGAATCAATAGATTAGAATTCTAGAACCATATGCAAGACGTCACATACGAACTAGTGCTATTCTATTGATGTTTGATTCTAGATTCAAATAGATTTGAATCTATTTATTGAATAGTGAAAAAGTCTTTTCTAAAATGACGTCTTGCATATGACTCATAGAAATAGTAGATAGACTAGCTAGAATCAAAATATTTTGCACAAGGACTTGCATATGAGAATATGCGTATGACTCATAGAAATAGAATCAAACTTTCACTGCTGAATCTATTAAAAGTTTTATTGATTCTAGCTAGTCTATCTACTATTGATTCTAGCTGGTCTAGAATCAGAAAACGCGCAGTTGCCGATATTATTGTATATTTAATAGACAATAATATCTTGTATATCGAATAGTAGATAGTTTGATTCTAGCTAGTCTATCTACTATTTCTATGAGTTTTATTTGTCTATTCTAGCTAGTCTATCTACTATTTCTATGAGTCAAATGCAAGACGTCATTTTAGAAAAGACGCGCAGTGGCCGATATTATTGTCTATTTCTATTTCTACTCCGTTTAATAAATCTATCTACTCTTGTATGCAAGACCTTTCATTTCATTCATAACATAAATAGTAGATAGACTAGCTAGAATAGACAAATAAAACTCATAGAAATAGTAGATAGACTAGCTAGAATCAAAATATTTTGCACAAGGACTTGCATATGACTCATAGAAATAGTAGATAGACTAGCTAGAATCAAACTTTCACTGCTGAATCTATTAAATCTATTTGAATATCGGCCACCTAGAGGCCTAGAGGAAAATATTTTGCACAAGGACGCAAGCCTTCACTAGAAACAGTGAAAGTTTGATTCTAGCTAGTCTATCTACTATTTCTATGAGTCTTTGTAGTAAAATGTTGTAGTACTATTTCTATGAGTCATATGCAAGAATATAATATCGGTAGAAATAGACATTAATATCGGCCACTGCGCGTCTTTTCTAAAATGACGTCTTGCATATGACTCATAGAAATAGTAGATAGACTAGCTAGAATCAAACTTTCACTGCTGAATCTATTAAAAGTTTTAATAGATTCAAAACTTTTAATTCTTAAAGATTCAAAACTTTTAATAGATTCAGCAGTGAAAGTTTGATAAGTTTCTAAGAATGCTTAGAGTAGATAGATAGAATAGAATAGATAGAGATAATAAGTTTTCTATGAGTCATATGCATGACGTCATTTTAGAATCTATTAAAACTTTTAATAGATTCAGCAGTGAAAGTTTGATTCTAGCTAGTCTATCTACTATTTCTATGAGTCATATGCAAGAGGTCATTTTAGAAATCTATTTGAATCTAGAATCAAACTTTCACTGCTGAATCTATTAAATCTATTTGAATATCGGCCACCTAGAGGCCTAGAGGAAAATGTCCAGAATCAAAGTTTTATAAAATTTTATTTCTATGAGTTTTATTAAACTTTCTTGTATTCTAATTGATTTTAAAAACTTACTATTGATTCTAGACCAGCTAGAATCAATAGTAGATAGACTAGCTAGAATCAATAAAACTTTTAATAGATTCAGCAGTGAAAGTTTGATTCTAGCTAGTCTATCTACTATTTCTATGAGTCATATGCAAGAATATAATATCGGTAGAAATAGACAATAATATCGGCCACTGCGCGTTTTTTCTAAAATGACGTCTTGCATATGACTCCGTTTAATAAATGACTTTTAAAGTCATTAGAAAAAAACATAAAATTTTTTCAGCTATGAATCTAGTAAGCAAGAGTCATATGCAAGACGTCATTTTAGAAAAGACGCGCAGTGGCCGATATTATTGTCTATTTAATAGACAATAATATCTTATATAATAAAATCAATTAGAATACAAGAAAGTTTGATTCTAGCTAGTCTATCTACTATTTCTTATCAATTTCTACTATTTCTGTTCGTGGATTTGCTTACTAGGTCAGAGATCTACTCATCTAGATCTCTAGATGAGATCTAGTCTATCTACTATTTCTATGAATCATATGCAAGACGTCATTTTAGAAAAGACGCGCTGTGGCCGATATTATTGTCTATTTCTACGATATTATTGTCTTGCATATGACTCATAGAAATAGTAGATAGACTAGCTAGAATCAAACTTTCACTGCTGAATCTATTAAAAGTTTTATTGAAGTTTTATTAAACGGGGCGGTGTTCGTGGATTAGCTTACTAGGTACAAGTTATGGACTTGCATATGAGAATATGCGTATGACTCATAGAAATAGAATCAAACTTTCACTGCTGAATCTATTAAAAGTTTTATTGATTCTTGCTAGTCTATCTACTATTGATTCTAGCTGGTCTAGAATCAATAGATTAGAATTCTAGAACCATATGCAAGACGTCACATACGAACTAGTGCTATTCTATTGATTCTATTAGAATCAAACAGAAAGTTTGATTCTAGATTCAAATAGATTTGAATCTATTTATCGAATAGTGAAAAAGTCTTTTCTAAAATGACGTCTTGCATATGACTCATAGAAATAGTAGATAGACTAGCTAGAATCAAAATATTTTGCACAAGGACTTGCATATGAGAATATGCGTATGACTCATAGAAATAGAATCAAACTTTCACTGCTGAATCTATTAAAAGTTTTATTGATTCTAGCTAGTCTATCTACTATTGATTCTAGCTGGTCTAGAATCAATAGTAAGTTTTTAAAATCAATTAGAATACAAGAAAGTTTGATTCTAGCTAGTCTATCTACTATTTCTATGAGTCATATGCAAGACGTCATTTTAGAAAAGACGCGCAGTGGCCGATATTGTTGTCTATTTCTACGATATTATTGTCTTGCATATGACTCATAGAAATAGTAGATAGACTAGCTAGAATCAAACTTTCACTGCTGAATCTATTAAAAGTTTTATTGAAGTTTTATTAAACGGGGCGGTGTTCGTGGATTTGCTTACTAGGTCAGAGTTAAGGATTTGCATATGAGAATATGCGTATGACTCATAGAAATAGAATCAAACTTTCACTGCTGAATCTATTAAAAGTTTTATTGATTCTTGCTAGTCTATCTACTATTGATTCTAGCTGGTCTAGAATCAATAGATTAGAATTCTAGAACCATATGCAAGACGTCACATACGAACTAGTGCTATTCTATTGATTCTATTAGAATCAAACAGAAAGTTTGATTCTAGATTCAAATAGATTTGAATCTATTTATTGAATAGTGAAAAAGTCCTTTCTAAAATGACGTCTTGCATATGACTCATAGAAATAGTTGATAGACTAGCTAGAATCAAAATATTTTGCACAAGGACTTGCATATGAGAATATGCGTATGACTCATAGAAATAGAATCAAACTTTCACTGCTGAATCTATTAAAAGTTTTATTGATTCTAGCTAGTCTATCTACTATTGATTCTAGCTGGTCTAGAATCAATAGTAAGTTTTAAAATCAATTAGAATACAAGAAAGTTTGATTCTAGCTAGTCTATCTACTATTTCTATGAGTCATATGCAAGACGTCATTTAGAAAAGACGCGCAGTGGCCGATATTATTGTCTATTTAATAGACAATAATATCTTGTATATCGGAATAGTAGATAGTTTGATTCTAGCTAGTCTATCTACTATTTCTATGAGTTTTATTTGTCTATTCTAGCTAGTCTATCTACTATTTCTATGAGTCATATGCAAGACGTCATTTTAGAAAAGACGCGCAGTGGCCGATATTATTGTCTATTTCTATTTCTACTCCGTTTAATAAATCTATCTACTCTTGTATGCAAGACCTTTCATTTCATTCATAACATAAATAGTAGATAGACTAGCTAGAATAGACAAATAAAACTCATAGAAATAGTAGATAGACTAGCTAGAATCAAAATATTTTGCACAAGGACTTGCATATGACTCATAGAAATAGTAGATAGACTAGCTAGAATCAAACTTTCACTGCTGAATCTATTAAATCTATTTGAATATCGGCCACCTAGAGGCCTAGAGGAAAATATTTTGCACAAGGCCGCAAGCCTTCACTAGAAACAGTGAAAGTTTGATTCTAGCTAGTCTATCTAATATTTCTATGAGTCTTTGTAGTAAAATATTGTAGTACTATTTCTATGAGTCATATGCAAGAATATAATATCGGTAGAAATAGACAATAATATCGGCCACTGCGCGTCTTTTCTAAAATGACGTCTTGCATATGACTCATAGAAATAGTAGATAGACTAGCTAGAATCAAACTTTCACTGCTGAATCTATTAAAAGTTTTAATAGATTCAAAACTTTTAATTCTTAAAGATTCAAAACTTTTAATAGATTCAGCAGTGAAAGTTTGATAAGTTTCTAAGAATACTTAGAGTAGATAGATAGAATAGAATAGATAGAGATAATAAGTTTTCTATGAGTCATATGCAAGACATCATTTTAGAATCTATTAAAACTTTTAATAGACTCAGCAGTGAAAGTTTGATTCTAGCTAGTCTATCTACTATTTCTATGAGTCATATGCAAGACGTCATTTTAGAAATCTATTTGAATCTAGAATCAAACTTTCACTGCTGAATCTATTAAATCTATTTGAATATCGGCCACCTAGAGGCCTAGAGGAAAATGTCCAGAATCAAAGTTTTATAAAATTTTATTTCTATGAGTTTTATTAAACTTTCTTGTATTCTAATTGATTTTAAAAACTTACTATTGATTCTAGACCAGCTAGAATCAATAGTAGATAGACTAGCTAGAATCAATAAAACTTTTAATAGATTCAGCAGTGAAAGTTTGATTCTAGCTAGTCTATCTACTATTTCTATGAGTCATATGCAAGAATATAATATCGGTAGAAATAGACAATAATATCGGCCACTGCGCGTCTTTTCTAAAATGACGTCTTGCATATGACTCCGTTTAATAAATGACTTTTAAAGTCATTAGAAAAAAAAATAAAATTTTTTCAGCTATGAATCTAGTAAGCAAGAGTCATATGCAAGACGTCATTTTAGAAAAGACGCGCAGTGGCCGATATTATTGTCTATTTAATAGACAATAATATCTTATACAATAAAATCAATTAGAATACAAGAAAGTTTGATTCTAGCTAGTCTATCTACTATTTCTTATCAATTTCTACTATTTCTGTTCGTGGATTTGCTTACTAGGTCAGAGATCTACTCATCTAGATCTCTAGATGAGATCTAGTCTATCTACTATTTCTATGAGTCATATGCAAGACGTCATTTTAGAAAAGACGCGCTGTGGCCGATATTATTGTCTATTTCTACGATATTATTGTCTTGCATATGACTCATAGAAATAGTAGATAGACTAGCTAGAATCAAACTTTCACTGCTGAATCTATTAAAAGTTTTATTGAAGTTTTATTAAACGGGGTGGTGTTCGTGGATTTGCTTACTAGGTCAGAGTTATGGACTTGCATATGAGAATATGCGTATGACTCATAGAAATAGAATCAAACTTTCACTGCTGAATCTATTAAAAGTTTTATTGATTCTTGCTAGTCTATCTACTATTGATTCTAGCTGGTCTAGAATCAATAGATTAGAATTCTAGAACCATATGCAAGACGTCACATACGAACTAGTGCTATTCTATTGATTCTATTAGAATCAAACAGAAAGTTTGATTCTAGATTCAAATAGATTTGAATCTATTTATTGAATAGTGAAAAAGTCTTTTCTAAAATGACGTCTTGCATATGACTCATAGAAATAGTAGATAGACTAGCTAGAATCAAAATATTTTGCACAAGGACTTGCATATGAGAATATGCGTATGACTCATAGAAATAGAATCAAACTTTCACTGCTGAATCTATTAAAAGTTTTATTGATTCTAGCTAGTCTATCTACTATTGATTCTAGCTGGTCTAGAATCAATAGTAAGTTTTTAAAATCAATTAGAATACAAGAAAGTTTGATTCTAGCTAATCTATCTACTATTTCTATGAGTCATATGCAAGACGTCATTTTAGAAAAGACGCGCAGTGGCCGATATTATTGTCTATTTAATAGACAATAATATCTTGTATATCGGAATAGTAGATAGTTTGATTCTAGCTAGTCTATCTACTATTTCTATGAGTTTTATTTGTCTATTCTAGCTAGTCTATCTACTATTTCTATGAGTCATATGCAAGACGTCATTTTAGAAAAGACGCGCAGTGGCCGATATTATTGTCTATTTCTATTTCTACTCCGTTTAATAAATCTATCTACTCTTGTATGCAAGACCTTTCATTTCATTCATAACATAAATAGTAGATAGACTAGCTAGAATAGACAAATAAAACTCATAGAAATAGTAGATAGACTAGCTAGAATCAAAATATTTTGCACAAGGACTTGCATATGACTCATAGAAATAGTAGATAGACTAGCTAGAATCAAACTTTCACTGCTGAATCTATTAAATCTATTTGAATATCGGCCACCTAGAGGCCTAGAGGAAAATATTTTGCACAAGGCCGCAAGCCTTCACTAGCAACAGTGAAAGTTTGATTCTAGCTAGTCTATCTACTATTTCTATGAGTCTTTGTAGTAAAATATTGTAGTACTATTTCTATGAGTCATATGCAAGAATATAATATCGGTAGAAATAGACAATAATATCGGCCACTGCGCGTCTTTTCTAAAATGACGTCTTGCATATGACTCATAGAAATAGTAGATAGACTAGCTAGAATCAAACTTTCACTGCTGAATCTATTAAAAGTTTTAATAGATTCAAAACTTTTAATTCTTAAAGATTCAAAACTTTTAATAGATTCAGCAGTGAAAGTTTGATAAGTTTCTAAGAATACTTAGAGTAGATAGATAGAATAGAAAAGATAGAGATAATAAGTTTTCTATGAGTCATATGCAAGACGTCATTTTAGAATCTATTAAAACTTTTAATAGATTCAGCAGTGAAAGTTTGATTCTAGCTAGTCTATCTACTATTTCTATGAGTCATATGCAAGACGTCATTTTAGAAATCTATTTGAATCTAGAATCAAACTTTCACTGCTGAATCTATTAAATCTATTTGAATATCGGCCACCTAGAGGCCTAGAGGAAAATGTCCAGAATCAAAG
>NW_027063995.1:0-29017 GCF_032884065.1 Artemia franciscana
CCAAATCATACTCAGACCTAACCAAGCTATAATTTGAGGTACCAGTCCCTTAAATCCCTGGTTAATTCTTTTTAAAATGTGTAAATTAATAATTATACTTTTATCAGTACCGTCCTACGTTTAAATTTTCAGTTTAAGTCGGATGAACAGGATTATTATTGTTCGTATGGATGGATATTCTATGAGAACTTCAACATAACTGAAGCCATCAAAACCTCTGCAATATGATTTTCTAATCGATAAATACATTACATACATTTGTTTCAAACACATTGAAGTACTACAAACAAATAGAAAAAGAAAAACATTTTCATTAAACATTACTGAAAATTAAGTCCCTAGCAATATTTGCCACCCTAAAGAAATTTCCTGGTGGGGATGATGGCCTGCCTTGCCTTTTCCACTTCTGTGCTGGTAGATATTGAAAAGTAATATTTTAGCTGTATAGAGAATCATTTTAATTAATTTCTACTCCCCCGTACCTCTTTCAACATTTATCAGAAGCCGCATGAAGAGCAAGCAGTTTGTTCATGAAAATTTGCTTTTTAGGAATCTACCTTAGCTCCACAAAAAGAATGACTCACCCCCTCCTCATTATCGCTGATACACAATTACAGATCACCAAACGTAACCGAATTTCATTACAAATAAAGCAAATCAACTTGGTTGAATACAGTACTGCCACCGATTGGCATTACTTCTTTTGTAACTGGGGAGCCCAAAATGTACTTATTTGTATTATTAAATAGATTAGCTTCCCAGAATTTAAAATTGATTGCAAATTCACCCTCTTCAAGGTCGTAAAGTCGTAGATTGGTGACCTAAAATGGTAAAAAACAAGATTTTCCCTTGGCCAATCTATATAGTCACTTAAAAAAATCTTTGACGTACGAATGAGCTCCCTCCCATTTATCTTGGACCTTCGGTTTGATACAATCACCCCTGGAAAAAAAAAACAAATAAACATGCATCGACGATGTGTTTTCTGAAAAAAAGCGAAATTCCACATTTTGAAGATTGGAGCTTAAAACCTCTACGGTTGGGTTCCCTGATATGATATATGTAATAAAGGGGTTTTCAATAAGATCAATTGCTTCTTTTTTTTTGGGGGGGGGGTTCCTTTTTTTAAATTAGGCAAAATTTCTCAGATTTTTGTTTTGCGGGGGTAACAATAAACTGAAGGAATTTAATATATTTTGAGTCTGCATAAAAAGACAATACTGCTGGTGTAGCAATTTTCAAGAGAAGTCCATTTTTAGTTTCGGTGAATATTGGCCCAAGTCACTTTTTACTTCCAGTTTTTTATCACAAATTATTTGATAAGATTTTCTTGTGACAAAAATTTTTTTGGAACCTGTTCATTTTATTTAGTTGAATAGGACAATAAAAAGAAAGAGGTTCAGTTTGACAGCTGGATAGTAAGTTTAAAATTTGTTTTTCTTTTGCTATTCTATTATTTTTTTCAATTTCTGAATATATAAGAGATTTAAATTTGAGGGTGAGAAATGGTCCTGTTATGGAAGTGGTATATTTTACATAGTTGGCACAAAATCTATGCAGGCAAGATGATTTTTGAGAATGTCTACTGTTTCTGTAAACTATTACATAAAAAAACTAGTTTTTTTAACTGAAAGTAAGGAGCGACATTAAAACTTAAAACGAACAGTAATTACTCCGTATATGAAATGGGTTGTCCCCTCCGCAACCCCTCGCTCTTTACGCTAAAGCTTTTAATTGTTTTAAAAAGCAGAATTGTGGCAAAGAGTCAAACTTTAGCGTAAAGAGCAAGGGGTTGCGGAGGGGACAACCCATTTCATATACGGAGTAATTTCTGTTCGTTTTAAGTTTTAATGTCGCTCCTTACTTTCAGTTAGAAAAACTAGTTTTTCTTATGTAATTTCTGAACGTTTTTGAATTAATGCATGTTTGATTTTGGCTCTCCACACATAAATTATTAAAATGAAATTCGCATATCAATTCCTTTTTTGGCTAAATGGCTTTCTCTTAGTTTTGATCAGACGATTTTGAGAAATAAGGGATGGGGAAGGAGGCCTAGTTGCCATGCAATTTTTCGGTTACATAAAAAGGCAACTATAAATTTTAATTTTTAACGAATTTTTTTATTAGTAAAAAATATACGCAACTTAAGAATTAACTTACATAACAAACTTCGCATATTAATTCCTTTTTTGGCTAAATGGCTTTCTCTTAGTTTTGATCAGACGATTTTGAGAAATAAGGGATGGGGGAAGGAGGCCTAGTTGACATGCAATTTTTCGGTTACATAAAAAGGCAACTATAAATTTTAATTTTTAACGAATTTTTTTATTAGTAAAAAATATACGTAACTTAAGAATTAACTTACGTAACAAACTTTTATATTCTTTGATTTTTATTATATATATGAGGGGGTTTGTACCCTCGTTAATACCTTGCTCTTTGCACTAAATCGTAAGTTTTGTCCCAATTCTCTAAGAATGACCCCTGAATCAGAAAGGCCGTTGAATAAATAGTTGAAATTACTAAAAATACTATAGCATAAAGAGCGAGGTATTTATCTCCTCCTAAATACCTCGCTCTTTATGCTAAAGTATTTTTAGAACCCCTCATATGCGTAATAATCTCTGTTCGTTGTAAGTTTCAATGCTACTCTTTACTTTCAATTGAAAAAAACTTTTCCATGTTTATTTTTTCATTGTTTTTTTATAGTAATTTTAGAAAATCTTGCGCCCTTTTCATTGAATTTCTGTTCCCCCATGACATATTTCTCCAAGGGAAGATCCTCCCACATAGCTCCCTCCCCTAAACCCCACCCCCAAAACCAAAAAAATCCCCTGAAAACGACTGTATACTTCCCAATAACCATTATTATATGTAAACACTGGTCGAAGTTTGTATCTTGCAGCCCCTCCCCCAGGGACTGTGGGGGAGTAAGTCATTCCCAAAGACATAGTTATTATTGGTTTTGACTATGAGGAACAAAATGGCTATATCAAAATTTTGATCTGTTGACTTTGCAGAAAAAATGAGCGTGGGAGGGGGCCTAGGTGCCCTCCAATTTTTTTGGTCACTTAAAAAGGGCACTAAAACTTTTCATTTGTGTTAGAATGATCCCTCTTGCGACATTCTAGGACCACTTGGTCGATACGATGACCCCTGGGGAAAAGAAACAAAAACAAAAAAAAAACAAATAAACACGCACCCGTGATTTGTCTTCAGGCAAAAAATACGAAATTCCACATTTTTGTAGATAGGAACTTGAAAATTTTGCTATAGGGTTCTCTGATACACCGAATGCGATAGTGTGATTTTTGTCAAGACTCTGTGACTTTTAGCGGCTGTTTCCCCCTATTTTCTAAAATAAGGCAAATTTTTTCAGGCTCTTAACTTTTGATGACAAAGATTAAATTTGATGAAACTTATATATTTAGAATCAGCATGAAAATCTGATTCTTTTGATGTATATTTTAGCATCAAAATTCCGTTATTTAGAGTTTCGTTTACTATTGAGCCGGGTCGCTCCTTACTGTATTTTTACAATTGTATTATTTTATAATTGTATTATTACGCATATGAGAGGTTTACCTCCTCGTTATACCTCAATCTTTACGCTAAAGTATAATTAGTAATTTCAACTATTTGAAAAATAGTTGAGAATTTTGAGTAGAAATTTTTTTTCATATTTATTTTTTCATTGTTTTTTCAAATAAAGCTAGAAAATCCTGCGCTCCCTTCATTGAAATTCTCTTCCCCATGAGCAGTCTCTCCATGGAAATATCCTCCCACGTAGCCCCCTCCCCCCTAAACTCTCCCCATAAACCAAAAAAATCCCCCTGAAAACGTCTGTACATTTCCCAGTAACCATTACTATATGTAAACACAGGTCAAAGTTTGTAACTTGCAACCCCTCCCACGGGGACTGTGGGGGAGTAAGTCGTCCCTAAAGACATAGTTATTAGGTTTTTCGACTATGGTGAATAAAATGGCTATCTCAGAATTTTGATCTGGTAACTTTGGGGAAAAATGAGCGTGGGAGGGGGCCTAGGTGCCCTCCAATTTTTTGGTCACTTAAAAAGGGCACTAGAACTTTTCATTTCCATTAGAATGAGCCCTCTTGCGACATTCTAGGACCACTTGGTCGATACGATGACCCCTGGGAAAAAGAAAAAAAAACAAACAAATAAACACGCACCCGTGATCTGTCTTGTGGCAAAAAATACGAAATTCCACATTTTTGTAGATAGATGCTTGAAATTTTTGCTATAAGGTTCTCTGATATGCTGAATGCGATAGTGTGATTTTCGTTAAGATTCTATGACTTTTAGGGGGTGTTTCTTCCTATTTTCCAAAATAAGGCAAATTTTCTCAGGCTCGTAACTTTTGATGACAAAGACTAAATTTGATGAAACTTATATATTTAAAATCAGCATAAAAATCTGATTCTTTTGATGTATCTTTTAGCATCAAAATTCCGATTTTTAGAGTTTCGTTTACTATTGAGCCGGGTCGCTCCTTACTACAGTTCGTTACCACGAACTGTTTGATTATAAAGCGTAGGGAATTGCAAGACAAGTTTAAATCTGTTATAAACTACGGGTGCAGTAAAATTTTCTCTAATTTTTGTTCGAGTGTTATTTTCTTTTAAGATTAAATGCATCATAATTAAATATATTATTGGGTAAATGAATTGATCCCTTTGCCAGGAATTTTGTATGCAATATAATTGTTCTTTTTTTTCCTAAGCGTATTTAAAAATAAACTTATTCCTGTGAAAAATATTTTAGAATATAATCATTAAACCACCACTGCTATTTTGGTTTCTGCCCCTCCCCCTGGAAAATTTTCTGATGACGCCCTTGAAGGAATATATTTGCACTAAGTATACAATATAAGAAAGATAGACAAGACAATTTTTATTTTCAAAAGCTTATCACAAGCTCTAATAGAGTCAAACTATCTCGTATGTTAAAGTAAAAGAAAACAAAACGGAAAAAACCAGGCAGCAAGACAAATGTTAAAAATATATCAAGCAAGAAATCCATCAAACATAAAAATGATCAATAAAAAATCATAACAAATTAGTAAAATATACAATTCAAAGGTTTCGTGTCCAAAAACTAATAATAAACGTTCGACAGTTAATGACCTAAAAGAAAGATGGGGAGAAAAATAAAAGATAATGCTTATAAGATAGTACTCTATTGACAAACGACTATTAGTAGCAATAGAAAAAAACTAGTCGATTTGCGTTCCAAGTAAAGTATTTGAAATACCAAAATGTTTAGAATCAAAAACGTAATACAAGTCAAAATCATAAAGTGTAAGAGAAAAAATCAGAAATATTTAAAATTAGAAAACAAACTTAGTAAACGAAAAGATTAAAAATAGAGCTCGAAAATGGAAACACAGGCACAAAATACCTGGAGTCGAAGAAACATCACAAGCGGGAAAAAAAGAAAAAAGAAAACGAAAAGGAGGAATATTTATTGTGACACTGCACCATTAACTAAAAAGAGACCTGGGTGTTGTTTTTGGTTAAGGAACTGTATCAAGAATTATTAATATGCTCCAAAACACTGTCAGTAACAGTACGGATCATGGAGTTAGTCAGGATTGTTGTGGAGGCTAAGCAGGGCAGTCAGGGTCTGATGGAGTTGTGGAATTCAGGGGCAATATCCTCAGTGCAGGGACTGGAAGTGGTGTATTTAGCAAATTCAAGAAAGTTTTATCCCTCCTTTCTGTTGAAGTGGTAACAAGCCTGGGTCTAAGGAGGAAGGAGCATAGAATTTTGCTTTGTATATGATCCCCGGATGTTTTTGGATCGGCTCAAATGTGTTGCTATGTTCAATTGAAAGTAGTGAATGCTAGACCGGACATGTATATTCCAATAACGGCCTGACAAAGGATAAGTAAACACGGATACACAGACACAAGATACACAATGTATCTTGTGTCAATTAAATTTGTTTTGAAGTTTAAACAAGGACAGTGGTTCGTTTTCTTGCCTGACAATAAAATTTTAGAAAAACCAACCCCCGGGCACCACCAACCCTAGAAACAGCTCTGCCTATTTTCTGCATACAAACAGAGCCTGTTTTTACTTGTTTTACCGTCATAAAACCATTTCATCAGCACGAAAGAAATTTCCATAAGTTCACATAAAATTGAGCTTGTATCCAAATAAACTCTTATGTTCTTAGACGTTTTATTAAGAATATGTATATATATATATATATATATATATATATATACTAGCTGTTGGGGTGGCGCTTTGCGCCACCCCAACAGCTAGTATAGTAGGACCAACACCTACTTGGTGGGGGCGCTTCACACCACCCCAACACCTAGCTGGTGGGGGCGCTTCGCCCCCACCAACGTTACGCGTCGTTACGCGCCATTGTAGTTGTGTCCCTGTGTCCCACCCGTGAATATAGAAAGATATATATATATATATATATATATATACATATATATATATATATATGTTTTTAACTACGTAAAAGTTGCGAATATACAACATTCTTCGATGACCCATTGTCTGTGCATATAAATAGATTGTCAGGTTTACCGACTCTTGAACATGCAACCTAAGATTGTCCATGGGAAAAACAATCCGTATTCAGCTATACCTGATTATACTAATGATTGTCCTTGAGCTTTGTTGATGGTGATTGCTAATCGAACATTCCCTGTGTCCTTATCGTCATTTATATATCCCCCTGTGCCCCCGGCTTCCCTGTTGTAGTTGTGTCCCTGTGCCCCAGTCGTCATTTATATTCCCTGTGTCCCGGTTGTTATTTGTGTCCCGGTGTCCCAGTCTGTGATTTCTCTTTGAGCGTCCCGGTCGTCATTTATATTCCCTGTGTCCCGGTCGTCATTTGTGTCCCGGTGTCCTGGTATGTAATTTCTCTTTGAGTGTCCCGGTCGTCATTTATATTCCCTGTGTCCCGGTCGTCATTTGTGTCCCGGTGCTTTGTTGATGGTGATTGCTAATCGAACATTCCCTGTGTCCCAGTCGCTTTCTCTTTGAGTGTTCCGGTCGTCATTTATATTCACTGTATCCTGGTTTCCAGGTCGTCATTTGTGTTCCGATGTCCCGGTCTGTAAGTTCGTCATTCGACAAACATGACGTCAGTCGACACACAAACATGACGTCACTCGACAGACATAACACACAGACAACTTATTTTTAATTATATAAATATATATATATACTAGCTGTTGGGGTGGCGCTTCGCGCCACCCCAACACCTAGTTGGTGGGGGCGCTTCGCGCCCCCCCCCCAAGCCCCCCCGCGCGCGTAAGTCGTTACACGCCATATTAGTTACGTGCCATTGTAGTTGTGTCCCTATGTCCCACCTGTGAATATAGATATATTTATATATATACATATATATATATATATATATATATATATATATATATATATATATATATATATATATATATATATATATATATATATATATATATATATATATATATATATATATATATATATATATATATATATATATATATATATATATATATATATATATATATATGTTTTTAACTACGTAAAACTTGCGAATATACAACATTCTTTGCTGTCCCATTGTCTGTGCATATAAATAGAATGTCAGGTTTAACGACTCTTGAACATGCAACATATAATGGTCCATGGGAAAACAATCCGTATTCAGATCTATACCTCATGATTCTAATGATTGCCCTTGAGCTTTGTTGATGGTGATTGCTAATTGACGATTCCCTGTGTCGCCATCGTCATTTATATATCCCCCTGAGCCCCCCGGAGTCCCCGTTGTAGTTGTGTCCCTGTGTCCCGGTCGTCATGTCCCGGTGTCCCGGTTGTCATTCGTGTCCCGGTCTGTATATACATTCGTTTTTGAATTGGTCTTTTTTTAGGTTTTAGTTTTTTACCTTTAATTTGTGTCCCGGTGCTTTGTTGATGGTGATTGCTAATCGAACATTCCTTGTGTCCCGGTCGTCATTTATATTCTCTATGTGCCGGTGTCCCGGTCGTCATTTGTGTCCCGATGTCCCGGTCTGTAATTTCGTCAGTCGAAAACATGACGTCAGCCGACACAGAAACATGACGTCACCTGTTCCACAGACAGATAGACAGACAACTTATTTTTATATATATAGATATATATATATATATATATATATATATATATATATATATATATATATATATATATTATTTTCTAAAAAGAAACAGGAAAAACAGGGTATTTTCCAGCTAGTTGAATAAACAAAAGCTAAAAGACAAAGGGAGATAATTCAATGCTTCAATGCTCAAACACAGAAAAAAACTACTAACTTTTTGAAGTAAAACCTGAAAAAAGTAGACACACTGACAGAAATAAATAAAAGAAAGTCAGAACCAATAATTGTTCCATTTGTATTTTACTGTTAAACTTGATTTTTCAAGTGGTCTTTCCAGAAAAGTTCCAGTAAAATTTCTAGTAAAAATCACTTCCTGCAAACAGCACAGTCCTAGAATTAAACGTTCTAAAACCATTTAAACTTCCAAAAAATGATTTGAATTTGTTTTTGTAATACAGACGGATTGTCTTACTGAAAAGTACGTATGTAAGAGGAGGTAAAAAACAGCCAAAGAATTGGGGAATGTAAGCGGCAAAGGCTAAACAATGCACCTGTATCTTATTCTCAATTTTTTCACACACAAGATGACGGACTACAGCACTCAAAGTGCTTATCAATATCAGAGAAACTCCATTGAAAACTTGAACCTTTGCCGTGACAATATTTTGTTGCCTTAATCCAGTGTGCACGTTGACTTGATTCTTAAACTGTACTTCAATTCTTCCGAGAAAAACAGCAAGAAAAAGTAGAATGAGCTGAGGAGTGTAGAAAAAAATGTCAATGGATCAATGTTTTCTAGAACAATAAGCTTCTCGTAATAAAATTTTGAGGGTGATGCCTAGCACAGGGATACCATAGGGATTTTATGGTAGGCATGCCACTTGCCTGGGTAGGGAATTTAAAGTTCCGAAACCCTATATGCAAGTTTGTATTCCCCTGATGAGCCCTTGTGCTGGGTTGTTGCCTCTCAATTATTTGTCTTTTTTTTACTGTTTTTAATATTTGGTAAATGACGACTTATACTTACTGACAACACGACTGCCTGTCCATGGATTATTTTTTATGGTTGATTGTGTATGGCTGTGCTGTTTGACCTATGTGATTGTATGGATGAGTAGGGTTAAGTCCTCATTCAAGTACTGATCTATGTTAATCACTAATGTAGGAAATAGTCTTCCTTTTTCTCCTTTTGTCTATTTTTTTTATGTGTTTGTGCTTTTGTAATGATGATTTCTCTTTTCATTATTTGTCAAAAATCTTATAATTCTTGCAGTATTTCAAAGAGAATAAGTAAGGAAGCAAAAGCAAAAAGTTAATAAATATAGCAATTGATATTAGTTTTTTATATGACCATTTTTGGATCCTTTTTGTAAATTTCAAGAGGGCAAATCGGGTCACAGGACAAAGAGAATGGCAAAATAAAGGAATGTAAATAAATATTAAACCAGAAATAGTGAAGATATGACAATCATATTTATATCAAATACTAAGCAGTAACTACAAACTAAAACCATTCCAATATTTACAAAAAGATTTACTGCAAAAGTTGCCTTCATAATATCATTCATAACTGTCTTTCTTTGTTTAGTATTCCTTAGGGCGAACAAAAAAAGAATATTGGTAAAGACCACACTCATAAAAGACGAAACATAGACGTGGAGCAATAAAAATTGTTAATACTGCATTTTCGCTAGTTAAATTCCTTTTTTTTCATTGACAACACTAAAATATATTAGTAACTAATGAAGTCATGCATTTGAGTGCTTATACATGCGTATTCCTGAAATTCTGGACTTGTCAATTGCAACTGACATAAATCGAAATTTTTATAGAATTGTAGCCTAGACACCATGAAAACTTCATTAAACAAAAAGCTAATTCGTTGGTGCCTTCAGTTAGGGTAACCATGAAGATAATTAGATTACTGCAAAATTAGTCTACAACTACTGAAAGAAAATCCTCAAGAAATGTAAGCCAAATACAAAAAAATATTCAGAGAGACCTCTTACGAGACTCACGGAGAGCCCAGATGTCAACAAAAACTCTATTAGCAATGAAGACTTAATATCCCACTAACATTGCCTTAGTAGCGCAAATAAATATTGGCCTCCCATCAAGGTCTTATCAAAGGAAGTAAGGTGTTTGACTCCCCCCTCCCTTTGCTGAAGTGTTTGTCCGACTCGTAGTAACGTAACAAAATGAATATTAATAAGTTTTTGATGTGTTTTTTTAAGTTTTTTGTACCCCTCCCAAAAAAAAATCTGGATATGTTCTTGGCTCCCAAGCTTTTTTTTCCCTGACCACTTAATATGAGGAGTGAGGCTTTATAAACTTATGGGAAATTAAGAGTTTCTATTATAGGAACTCTTTTATCAGAGGCAAATTACTAGCGTTGCCTATATTCACAGGTGGTTTTAGGGAACGGATAGAGGATCACTAGAGGTTTTAGGGATAGAGGGATAGGGCACAGAAATTCTAGTGTAACAAAACTTCAAATAAATAATCTAACATTTGTAGTCATTTTATCACTTTTGAGATTTTATTTTATGAAAATAAAGTGGAGGACGCAGTTGGCATTAACTATAAGCACATTAAATTTCTTCATCTTTTCCCATAAAAAAAGTCAGATTTAAATAAATGAAAAATTTTGTTAATAAATTATAATTTTGTTAAAATTTAGCCCTAAGATTTTAGGAGACAGGGGGAGCAGTGCTAATCAAGAAAATTTTCCTTTGTACAATAGAGGCCAGAAGCACCACTGCCTGTAGGAAACGGTCATAAGGAAAGCGGCCATGGTATTTTCTTCCTCTGTTATACCAGAGGTACTTCATATGGAAGGGTGGTCGTATAAAATTTGGTGACAGTTCATTCAAATGGAAATTTAAGATTATAGTGCGTAGGGGGCCACCAGCCTTCCTTCCCATGCTCTTTTTTCCACAAATTTATCTGATCAAAATTTCGAGTTAGCCATTCGGTTCAAAAATTGTCCAAAAGTCAAATAACTATGCCACCAGGGTTGACGAAATCCTCCACAACCCCTGGAGTATGGTTTGTAAGCTATGCAAGCTGCCCATTGTTAACATATAAGATTCTTATAGAAGGGCTGGTCGTATAAACTTTGGAGAAGGCTCATTTGATTAGAAATAAAAGTTCTACAGTGCCTTGTAAGAGTCAATGAGATCGGAGGGTAACCAGCCCCCTTCCTGGACTTCTTTTCCCCAAATGCATCCGGTCAAAACTTTAACATAGTTATTTGGTTCGAACAAGTCACTTTATAGCCCACTAACATTCCCGTAGCAGCACAAATAAACATTGGCCTCCCGTCAAGGCCGTACCAAGGGAGTCGGGCGTTTGACCCCTCCCCTCGCTGAAATTTTTGTTAGACTTGTAAAATCGTAACAAAATGAATATAAACCATTTTTATGCGTTTTTTAAGTTTTTCTGTGCCCCCCACCCAAATAAAAGTTCTGGATACGTTCTTGGCTCCCTAAGCTTATTTTTTTTTTTTTTTCCCTGACCACTTCATATGAGGAGCAAAGCTCTATAAGCCTTTAGGAAATTACAAGTTTCTATTAAAGTTTCACTAGCGTTGCCTATAGTCACAAGTGGTTTAAGGGAAGGGATAGAGGATCAATTGCCCTGGGCACAAATAAATAATCTAGCATTTATAGTCATTTTACCACTTTTGAGATTTTATTTTATGAAAATAAAGTAGAGGGCGTACTTGGCCATTAACTATAAGCACATTGAATATCAAATTCTAATTTTCTTCAACTTTTCCCATAAGAAAAGTCAGCTTTAAATAAATGAAAAGTTTTGTTAATAAATGATAATTTTGTAAAGATTTAGGCCTAAAATTTTGGGAGATAGGGGGAGAGGGGCTAATCAAGAAATTTTTCCAGTGTGCAATAGAGGCCAGAAATACCACTGCCTGTAGAAAATGGCCATAAGGAAAACGGTCATATTTTTTTTCTCCTATTTACCAGAGGTACTTCATATGGAAGGGTGATTGTATAAGCTTTGGGGACCGCTTATTCAACTGGAAATTTAAAATTTTTTAGTTCCTGGGGGGCAACCAGCCTTCCTTTTCATGCTCTTTTTTCCCCGAATGCATCTGATCGAAATTTCAAGATAGCCATTTGGTTCAAAAATAGTCCAAAAGTCAAATAACTATGCCTCTGGGGTTGACAAAACATTCCACAACACCCGGGGTAAGGGTTTTAAGCTATGCAAGCTGCCCATTGGTAAGATATAAGATTTTTAATAGAAGGGCTGGACGCAAAACTTTAGAGAAGACTTATTTGATTGGAAATAAAAAGTTCTAAAGCCCTTTGTAAGAGTTAAAAGAGTTTGGAGGGTAACCAGCCCCCCTCCTCGACACCCTTTTCCCTCAAATGCATCTGGTCAAAATTTTGACCTAACCATTTGGTTTAAAAAATGTCAAGGTCAAATAACTATACCTCGGGGTTTGACAAACCCCCTCCCAGCCCTCGATGGAAGGGATGTAAGTTATGAAAGTTACCCCCTTGTTACCCTGTCATGTTTTTTTATTGGAAAAGAGGGCATGTTTGATCCTGGGTCTCTAAAAAGGCTTAGGGTGTTAAGGTAAAACTTTCCCACAATTAAAACTCACTATTTTTTTCTGGTTGTGGAAAGGGAATATCAGTAATATAAAAGGAAAAGTTGGGGTATTCAGTTGAAACTTACAAGGTATGCTGAGGAGGTGTTGAAGAGAGATTGGATGGTGACCAGTCCCCCCTCCCTTGCCCTTCTTAGGCATTCCATCTTCTCTACACATAAATAAATTTTTGAATGGTCATTTTGTTCAAACTAGTCAAAATGTCTAATAGCTATCCCTCTAGGGATGCTATGCTCCCACTGCCTTGGGGCAAGAATTGTAAATTATGCATTTGCCCATTGTTAACATGGAGGATTTATCATTGGGAAAAAGAGAAAATCTTAATTTTGGGTGTGTCTAAAAATGCTAGGGTATTAAGGTGAAATTTCGAAGAATGTTGAGAGGTATATTAAACTAAATCAAAAGCCACCAAGTATATCCAGTGTATCAAAAAAGGAGGATCTGCAATATTTTAAGAATGGTTAAGGGTATTAAGTTGAAACTTTCGAGACATGTTCAAGAAGAGGCTAAAATATGGTTGTAGGTCTGCAAGCCCCTGTCCTTTTGCCCTTTTAGATACTCCGTGTAACACCGATAGAAATCTTAAGAAGCCATTTTTAGGACCACTATTGCTTACTGTTGCTGTGACTTCAACAGCGACTACTTGCGACTGTAACTATGACTAGTTGAGACTATTTGCAAGTCTAAATACTTGAGAAATTCAACTAGTTCTACTTGAGACCGGTACTATGTCCTTTAGGTGTATCCAGTTCTTCAAAAGGGTATATATGCACTATCTTACGAGTGGCTAAGAGTAATAGCATTAAACTCTCAGGTATACTATTGCTACAACCGCTTTGAGTGCAAATTCGACTATTCTCAACTGTGATTAAGACTACTTGGGACCGCTTGCATGTGTGACTACTTGTGAATCTGACTGTGACTACTTGTATATGCTAATGCCACTGCCTGAAAATTTGAGTATTATCCTCTCCACGGTTTTGATGACATACCTATCCATGGATTCTATAACACCCCTGGTTTTAACCGTATCCCTACCCCGTCAATCCGACGACAACCAGCAGGTGTGCGTCATAGGGAATGTTTTCAGGTGTCTGTTAGGTAATGGGAGTTGAGGGTAATGCAATCTTGCCTGACTTGATGAATTTATTGGGAATAATGCAATCTCGCGTGACATGCTAGAATTCAGGGGCCCGTGTGGGTTCCCCGGTTTTAATTGAGGGAGGCACACACGTGGGTATTATATAATAACGGTACAAACGTGGAAGTGATGCAATCTTGCGTGACTTTTCTAGATTTATTCGGAGTGATGTATTCTTACATGGCTTGCTAGATTTACTGGGAATGACGCAATCTCGCGTGACATGCTAGAATTTAGGGTCCGCTAGTGGGGACCCTTCAAGAAGCCGGACCCTAGCAGTCAATTCCGTCGGGGGACCTAGACATCGGGGAATCTTCATTGAATATATTTTAGCAAGGGATTACAACAATTCCAAGATCTTAAAAAAGAAAAAAAAAATTGAGCGAAACCAGTTGTATAATGTCAGATAGAAGGCCCAAAAACCGACAATTTGGAATTATTACAAATAATGATTATCTATTTTGACAAAGGATTATAACAATTCAAAACCTTAAAAAAGAAAAACAAAAGTTTGAATCTTAGTACATATCGTTTTTAGAAATCAGACTAGATTCAAAAATCAAATATCTTTGAAAAGACTTCAGTATGAAAAGACGCTAAATTGCGTAAAGAGCAAAAAACTGGTAATTGCAAAAATATTTATATTTATTTTAGCAAGGAATTACAACAATTCAAAAACCTTAAAAAGAAAACCCATAGTTTGAGGCTTAACAGATATCGTTGTTAGGAATGGGACTTGCTTTAATGTCAAATATCTTTGAAAAGACTTCAATATGAAAAGACGAAATTTGTCTGCGGCTAGAAGACAAGCGACAATGATAATAGGAATCTATATATATAGAAGCCTACCAAGTACCAAGTGCCGGGGCTCAGATGCAGGTAATTACAAAAATATTTGTATATATTTTAACAAGGAGTTACAACAATTCAAAAACCTTGAAAAAAAAAGTTTGAAGCCTAGTAGATATCGTTGTTAGAAATCGTACTTGCTTTAACGATCAAATATCTTTGAAAAGACTTAAATATAAAAGACAGCAAATTGTCTCACATTCTCTGTGGTTAGAAGACAAGCGACAATGAGAATCCATATATATAGTAGCCTTCCGAGTGTGGGGGCCCAGCGGTGAAGCCACTGGACTCCCCGTACTATATTTATATATATATATATATATATATATATATATATATATATATATATATATATATATATATATATATATATATATATATATATATATATATATATATATATATGTATATATATATATATATATATATATATATATATATATATATATATATATATGTACATATATATATATATATATATATATATATATATATATATCTATATATATATATATATATATATATATATATATAATATATATATATATATATAATATATATATATATATATATATATATATATATATATATATATATATATATATATATATATATATATATATATATATATATATATATAAACACTTGTTAAAAAATTGTTTAATGAATACTTACTTAATATATTTGTAATTTATAATTACGAATACTTCATACAGGATGAAGTGTGAGAGCATTGGGCCTGAGGGGGAAAAGCTCCATTCATAAAGAGGAGATCTCAGTTTAATTTAGAAAAATATACTTAATTCCGAAAAGCAAACACGCTAAGTGAGCTCTTTTCTTCGGAGCATTGCTGTGCAAACAGGTAAATTTTTGTTTAATGAGTCAGGTTTAGGGTAGCCCTCCTTGCAATGAGGGTAACACTGGGTATTCAATGCAAAATGATCAGAAATTAAATAAATAAACCACTTTCTCAAAGGAAAGTAAAAAGCAACCTTAAAACTTACAACAAACAGAAACTATTTTGAATACCAGGAAGACTGCCCTTCCTCGATCCTCTACTGCCTTGGCTAAAGTTTGAGTTTTTGTCCTAGTTCCTTGAGAACAAATGCTCAAACGCAAGGATCGTTGAATTTGAATGAGAAGTATTTTTAAAGCAGCATAAAACTTTGAGGTAAATTGTGACATGTTGAGGTGGGGACAGTCCTCCCTCTCATATTCAAAATAATTTCTGTTTGTTTTAAGGTTAAATGTTACTTTTCAATTTAATTTAAGAATTTTTTTTTATTTAATTAAAACAACGTTGCAAAAACATGCTGGCCAGTCACATCCATTTCGGGAAGTGGGGAGAAGTTAATAATAAAAATAAATACTTGATAATTTGAAAAAAAAAAGTTTCATGAAAATTGGAGAAATTTTATTATTTCAATTCCCCTCCCCCATGCGTTCGTCCCTGACTTCTCTATCAACTTTATGGCAGAAATATGTAAATATTTTATATTTTTAGCTCGAATCAAGCAAGTACTTTCAGTTTCATTAATTGAAAATTTTAGTGGGGCACTGGCTCCTCTTTTTCCTCCACCCCTTCTTCTACGAACTATTTAGAAGAAAATGTTTGGAATGCTGCACCTTGTTTGAAGTGAAATCTTATAAAGATTTACCACTTGTATAACTAGAGGATCAAAGTGGTAAAATGTCCTCTCTAACGTCCTTTTACATCTGACCACCAGTCATTTAGCGAAAAAGGAGGGCATGCTGCATGAGGGCATGCTGTTTTTGAACCAGATTCATACACAGATTCTTGTATAACACATTCGCACTATAAGGGTGCTTAATCAGGGTTATAACCCTTAATAACACACCCCTCCTCCTAGCAACTATTATGTTTTTTTTAGAAAGGGAGACGTGTTGCGCTTTATTTGAAGCGACTTCAAGCAACAACGTTTAATTTACATCTATTGGAGAGGCGAAGCCGACTCGTGGGCTCTCTAGTACTCTTCCCCTGATACCTCCCATCTTCAACTTCAGAGGGTTTTGAATTAATACTAAGGGAGAACCAAAGTGGGCGAGAGGCTATATAATGACTCTCCACCATCCGCTAACTTCTAGCTAATAGGTATGGACGTTAGACCTCGCTAAAACAGGATCATGCAACCATGTTGAGTCTACATTAGTGGAGGCATAAAGTGGACCCAAGGACCTTTCAGTATCCCCTACCCTTTCTCCCACTGACTGTCAAGCTGAAGAATAGGCATATTGCGCCTTGTTTCGATTGGCTTCAGACAGAGACTAAATAAAAAAAAATAGTTTTTTTAACTGAAAGTAAGGAGCGACATTAAAAATTAAAACAACCAGAAATTACTCCGTATATGAAATGGGTTGTCCCCTCCGCAATCCCTCGCTCTTTACGCTAAAGAATTTAATTGTTTTAATAAACACCAATCACCATATTTTAATTTTACACAATCACCAGGGGACAACATTACCTACTAGACCAAAAAGAGTTGCTTCAATATTAGCTTACAAGAGGATTATTTCGCAACAGAATAGTTAACTAAGTTTCAATTTTCAAAATTTTTCCTCAGTTGCTTTGATGTTCTCATTGAAGTAACTCGAATAGCTTCTTTTCCCTACGTGGATAAGTAGCGACAATTGTATTTATTATTATTGGTGGTGGTTTTATCTGTTTTTAGTTTAGTGTTTTTTCTTTTTATCTTGCGCTGAGGACGCTTAGTTTGGATACAGGCAAAATATCCGCGTTGTTTTAGTCTTTCCTCTCTACTGGCCATAGTCTAGTATTAGGTTTTTTCTTTTTGAGGAGTGTTATCTCTCTTTGTTGTTTATTGTCATGTCTGGCCAGTTCGGCTTAAGAACTTTCATTAATTGTTTTAAAAAGTAGAATTGTGGCAAAAGAGCGAGGGATTGCGGAGGGGACAACCCATTTCATATACGGAGTAATTTCTGTTCGTTTTAAGTTTTAATGTTGCTCCTTACTTTCAGTTAAAAAAACTAGTTTTTTTATTTAATTTCTGAACGTTTTTGAATTAATGCATGTTTGATTTTGGCTCTCCGCACATAAATTATTAAAATGAAATTTGTATATTAGTTCTTTTTGGGCTAAATGGCTTTCTCTTAGTTTTGATCAGACGATTTTGAGAAATAAGGGGTGGGGAAGGAGGCCTAGTTACCCTCCAATTTTTCGGTTACTTAAAAAGGCAACTAGAACTTTAAATTTTTAACGAACGTTTTTATTAGTAAAAAATATACATAACTTGAGACTTAGCTTACGTAACAAACTTTTATATTCTTATATTTTTATTATGTATACGAGGGGGTTTCTACCCTCGTTAATACCTCGCTCTTTACACTAAATCGTAAGTTTTGTCCCAATTCTTTAAGAATGACCCCTGAATCAGAAAAGCCGTAGAATAAATAGTTGAAATTACTAAAAATACTTTAGCATAAAGAGCAAGGTATTTATCTCCTCCTAAAGACCTCGCTCTTTATGTTAAAGTATTTTTAGAACCCCTCATATGTGTAATAATCTCTGTTCGTTTTAAGTTTCAATGCTACTCCTTACTTTCAATTGAAAAAACATTTTCATGTTTATTTATTTATTTTTTTTTTTATAGTAATGCTAGAAAATCCTGCGCCCTTTCATTGAAATGTTCTTCCCCCATTCCTCCAAGGAAAGATCCTCCCACGTAGCTCCCTCCCCTCAACCCCACCCCCAAAACCAAAAAAATCCTTCTGAAAACGTCTGTACACTTCCAAATAACCATTACTGTATGTAAACACTGGTCAAAGTTCGTGACTTACAGCCCGTTCTCCATGGATTGTGGGGGAGTAAGTCATTTCTAAATGAAAGTCATTCCTAAATGTAAGTCATTCCTGTATGAAAGGGGCTATTCCCTCCTCAACACACCGCTCTTTGCGCTAAAGTTTGACTCTTTCTCTCAAATCTAATTTTAAAACAGTGAAAAAATTTAGCGTAAAAAGCGGGGTTTTGAGGAGGGAACAGCCCCTTTCCTGTACGGAGTAATTTCTGTTCGTTTTAAGTTTTAATGTCGCTCCTTACTTTTAGTTAAAAAATGTTTTTTTTATTTAATTTCTGAACGTCTTTGAATTAATGGATGTTTTGATTTTGTCTCTCCGCGCATGAATACTTATAACGAAATTTGCATATTTTTTTTTTGGCTAAATGGCTTTTTCCTAGTTTTGATCGGACGATTTTGAGAAAAAAGGGGTGGGGGAGGAGGCTTAGTTGCCCTTCAATCTTTTGGTTACTTAAAAAGGCAACTAAAACTTTTAATTTCTTACGAACGTTTTTATTAGAAAAAAAAATATACGTAGCCTAACTTATGAAATAACTTTTGTAGTGAACTTCTGTATTCGTATATTTTATTACGAATATAAGGGGGTTTGTCTCCTCTTTAATACCTTGTTCTTTACACTAAAGCTTAAATTTTGTCCCAATTCTTTAAGAATGACCCCTGAATCACAAAGGCCATAGGAGAAATAGTTAAAATTAATAAAAATACTTTAGCGTAAAGAGCAGGTACTTAGGAGGAGATGAGCCCCTCATATGTGTCATAATCTCCGTTCGTTTTGTTTTAATGCTGCTCCTTACTTTCAATTAAAAAAACTTTTCCATATTTATCTTTTCATTGTTTTTTGTTTTAAATAATATTAGAAAATCCTGCGCCCCCTTTATGGATATTCTCTCCTCCCATGAAAAATTCCTCGATGGAAAGATCCTTTCATGTAACCTCCCATCAACCCCCTCCCTATCCAAGAAAAAATTCCTCTGGAAACGTCTGTAAACTTCACAATAACCATTACTATATATAAACACTGGTGAAAGTTTGTAACTTGTAGCCCACTCCCCCGAGGACTCTGAGGGAGTAAGTCGTCCCCAAAGACATAATTATTAGGTTTTTCGACTATGTTGAACAAAATGGATATCTCAGAATTTTGACCCGTTGACTTTGGGAAAAAATGAGCGTGGGAGGGGGTCTAGGTGCCCTCAAATATTTTGGTCACTTAGAAAGGGGACTAGAACTTTTAATTTCTGTTAGAATGAGTCAGCTCACAACATTCTAGGACCACTGGGTCTATACGGTCACCCCTCGGGAAAAGAAAAACAAAACAAACAAACAAATAAACACCCGCCCGTGATCGGTCTTCAGGCAAAAAATACGAAATTCCACATTTTTGTAGATAGGACCTTAAAAATTCTACATTACGGTAGATACGCTGAATACGTTGCTGTGATTTTCGTTAAGATTCTATGACTTTAAGGGGGTGCTTCGGTTTAGTTGCCCTTCAATCTTTTGGTTACTTAAAAAGGCAACTGAAACTTTTAATTTCTCACGAACGTTTTTATTAGTAAAAAAAATATACGTAGCCTAACATACGAATTAACTTTCGTAGCGAACTTCTATATTCGTATATCTTAATACGAATATGAGGGGGTTTGCCCCTTCTTTAATACCTTGCTCTTTACACTAAAGCTTAAATTTTGTCACAATTCTTTAAGAATGACCCCTGAATCACAAAGGCCATAGGAGAAATAGTTGAGATTGCTAAAAATACTTTAGCGTAAAGAGCAGGTATTTAGGAGGAGATAAACCCCTCATATGCGTGATAATTTCCGTTCGTTTTGTTTTAATGCTGCTCCTTACTTTCAGTTGAAAAAACTTTTTCATATTTATCTTTTCATCGTTTTTTGTTTAAATAATATTAGAAAATCCTGCCCCCCCCTTTAAGGAAATTTCTCCTCCCATGACAAATTCCTCCATGGAAAGATCCTTCCGTGTGACCCCCTCCCCTCAACCCCCTCCCTATTTAAGAAAAAATTCCCCTGAAAACGTATGTACACTTCCCAATAACCATTACTATATATAAACACTGGTGAAAGTTTGTAACTTGTAGCCCCTCCCCCGGGGACTGTGAGGGAGTAAGTCGTCCCCAAAGCCATGCTTATAAGGTTTTTTGACTATGCCGAACAAAATTGCTATCTTAGAATTTTAACCCGTTGACTTTGGGAAAAAAATGAGCGTGGGAGGGGGTCTAGGAGCCATCCAATATTTTTTGTCAATTAAAAAGGGCACTAGAACTTTTAATTTCCGTTAGAATGAGCCCTCTCGCAACATTCTAGGACCCCTGGGTTGATACGGTCACACCTGGGGAAAATAAAAAAAAATACAACAAACAAATAAACACACACAGACACATTTTTGTAGATAGGAGCTTGAAAATTCTATATTAGGGTTTTCTGATACGCTGAATGCGATGTTGTGATTTTTGTTAAGATTCTATGACTTTTAGGGGGTGTTTCTCCCTATTTTCCAAAATAAGGCCAATTTTCTCATGCTCGTAACTTTTGATAAGTAAGACTAAGTTTGATAAAACTTTTGATGTATCTATTAGTATCAAAATCCCTTTTTTTAAAGTTTTGTTTACTATTGAGCTGGGTCACTCCTTACTACAGTTTGTTACCACGAACTGTAGAACGAATATAAAACTTTGTAATTTCTTCTGAATCATTTTCATTAGCTTGACACTGGACTAAAGACAAAACAACAACTTTCACCAAAGGACGGACATTGTTTGCATTTTATCTTCAGCTAACTATTGTTCTGAATGTAAGTTTAGCTTCATTATTTTTTATTGTGAAACAGATAGTTTTTTAAGAGCAAAAGAATTTCCCTATTTTGAGAGTTTCAGGTTGAAGTCTAAATCAATTAACTAAATTCAATGAATTAAAATCCAGACTCATTATAATTTGTCCACTTGTGCTTGATACTAGGATACTGTTAACGGCACTGATAGTTCTCAATGTTTACATACCCACCCTAAAGTCTCAAGGTTTCCTCTTTTCTTAGTTTTTTTATTCACTTTTCTGCGCATTACATTCAATAGACTGGCAGGGGGATCTTCAGTTTTGGGTCGACACTCCACATGTTCTGTTTTGCGCAGATTCCGTGTATATTGCGTGTCCTACCAAATTCTGTTCTAAGAAAAGGATAGCTTAGGGTTGAGAACCCTAATTTTAAGCATATCTAGCCATCTTTTAGTGTCCCAGATTCAAAATTTTAAAGATCATTTCCAATTTCAGAGAATGATTTGAACTTGTTTTTGTAATATTGACGGATTGTCTTGCTACAAATAACATATGTAAGAGGAGGTAAAAAACAGCTAAAGTATTGGAGAATGTAAGCAGCAAAGGTTAGACACTGCATTTGAAACTCTTTCTCAATTTTGGCACATACAAGATGACGCACTGCAGCACTCAAAGCGCTCACCACTATCAGAGAAATTCCATTTATAACTTGAACCTTTGCTGTGACAATATTTTGTTGCCTTAATCCAATACAAACATTGACCTGATTCTTTAGTTTTACTTCAATTCTTGCCAGAAATACAGCAAGAAAAAGTAGGATGAGCTGAGGAGCGTGGAAAAATATCAGTGGATCAATGTTTTCTTCAGAGACAAGCTTCTCGTTTAAACTATAGGCACACATCTTGAATATTTTATAATCCCTGTAGTATTTCAAAGAGAATAAGTAAGGAAGAAAAATAAAAAAGTTAATAAATATAGCAGTTAATATGAGTTTTATATCTGACCATTCTTGGATCCTTTTTGTAAATTTCAAGAGGGCAAGTCGGGTCACAAGACAAAGAGAATGGCAAAATAAAGGAATATAAATTAATATTAAACCAGAAATAGGTAAGATATGACAATGTATCATATTTACATCAAATATTAGGCCGTAACTACAAACAAAAACCATTCCAATAATTACAAAAAGATTTACTGCACAGGTTGCCTTCATAATATCATTTATAATTGTTTTTCTCAATGTGATATTCCAAAGGGCAAACAAAAAAAGAGTATTCGTGAAAATCACTGTCATAAAAGACAAAAAATAAACGCAGAGTAATAAAATCTGTAGATATTGCATTTTGGCTAGTCAGTTCCTTTTCACACTGACAACCAAAACTACACTAGCAAAAAACGAAATTTTGTAAGCAGAGCTTAAATTGTTTTAATTTTATAGCCTAGACTCCATAGCAATAATATGAAGTAAAACTTAGTTTGTTACTGTTTTAGTATTTGGTAACCAGGATGTTTTTTCGGGTTACTGAACAATCAATCCGTAACAACTGGAAAAGAAGGATGAAGAACCTTTTACAGAACCTGTCCGCCATTATAGATTCTCCCACCAAGTGTGAATTGCTAAATTTAATTCGGTTTCCTACCTGCAAAAGGTCATAGTGCTGTGCAAATTGAACGTAGGAGGAATCGTGTAGGGGAAACTTCCTGAGTGATGGTGTTGTGCACGAAATACGTTAAAAGTTTAAAGATGGCCAAAATTATTTGCATAATGAAGGAGGCTAAGGACCAAATTCTGTTCTTTAAAAGATAATTTCTTAAGCCTCACTGGCCTGCCATGAAAAAAAAAGAAAAAAACGAACAAAAAGAGGGTTTTGTTAGGTATTTGATTTAATTCTTCTAATATCGACTTTTATTGAACTTTAATCTTCTTTAAATTTTGGTTTTGAATAGTTTTAATTGGTTGGTTCTTCAAATTGACTCTCCACATTTGTTTTGGGGTTTTTCTTTATCTTTTTTGGTATTTTCCTTAAATATTTTTTTGGTCGCGCTGAAAAAGAGAGACGGTTGGCTTTTCAAATATTCGCTTTGTTTTTTTTTTGTATTTTCGTTTGCTTTTAAAAACCCCATTTTTTTCGTTTTTTTTTTCTTTATGTTTTCTTATGAAAGAGAATGATTTAAAAACACTTTTTTAATGCCAGCCTTGCTTTTTCGGCTGCTGATCTCATCAGTCAACTTATCAAATATAACTCACCAGAAATCTGAGAAACGCCTAAGGATGATATCACCAAAGCTCTGAATTCTAATACTGCTTCTGTTTCTTTTGATTCTGCTTTAAGCAGCCATGTTTTTGAAATTCCTAGCCAAAAAATACTTTTTGAAGAATCCGCCCTTATTTGCAATGACCTAGGTATAAAGCAAGTAGTTCGAGAAGTAATTTAAATCAGACTTAAGATTAATAATAACATTTCGTTAAATAGGAACATGGAAGAATATTCACTAAGTGCTCTATAAACAAATTTAATTAAAAATGACCTTTTCGAAATATTATAAAAAACCAATAGATATTAACACAGAAACTGTCACAAATAGATTTGTGAGATCAGCCACCAAAAAAGCAAGACTGGTATAGAAAATGTGTTTTTAAAAAATTCTCTTTCATTTCAACGAATTGCCTCGTTTCATCACAATTTATTTATCAGTCCTGGTTGAACTTTGCTGAGGTAAGGATGCTGGGACTATTGTGAAAATTTATTCAATTTTGTTTTATTGATTTCATCCTGTTTTAAGTTTTTTCTTCTTATATATTTTTGTATTGCTGTATTGCTGAGGACGGTCCCTGGATATAGGGCCGAAATATTCATCCTAATTTATTTTACATTGTCTTGAGAAATTCTCTATTGTTCTTCCTGTTTTTGGCATTTACAATTTCATTGTCTTTTCAATAGAATTTTCATTGTCGAACGACATATCCTCAATAGGTTCCAATGAAAAAAAAATCCCCTTAGAGTATTCGCTAATGGACTCTTAATTTTTGAAACAGTCGACCGACTTTGATGCTCCCAAAAGGATATTTAAGGTATCTTATTTTCAGTAAAATTGTTCTATTATAACTACTAATACTACTACTATCGAATTCTCTTAAAACAAGATTGAATCTATCGGTGTATCATATCTGAAAAATGGCTAATACAATTTTTTCTTTTAATTGGTTTAAACTTACAAGCAGTATAGTTCCAACTAAAATCGGACCTCTGTTGCCCGGAAGGGTGGCCTATCAGAGGAAACGCTTTTCTAAAAATCGGTACACCAAAGTCAAAAATAAAATAGATGGTGTGATTGTATTTCCGTGCACAATAAATAGTAGTAGGATTACTGATTGTGAATCTTTCAAACAGTTCGTGGTAACGAACTGTAGTAAGGAGTGACCCGCTCAATAGTAACCAAACTCTAAAAAATGGAATTTTGATACCAATAGCTACATCAAAAGAATCGCATTTTAATGCTGGTTTTAAATATATAAGTTTCATCAAGTTTAGTCTTACTCATCAAAAGTTACGAGCCTGAGAAAATTTACGTTATTTTAGAAAATAGGGGGAAACGCCCCCTAAAAGTCATAGAATCTTAACGAAAATCACACCATCAGATTCAGCGTATCAGAGAACCCTACTGTAGAAGTATTGAGCTCCTATCTACAAAAATGTGGAATTTTGCAGTTTTTGCCAGAAGGCAGATCACGGATGCGTGTTTATTTATTTTTTTTTTTTTTTATTTTTTTTTCCAGGGGTGATCGTATCGACCCAGTTGTCCTAGAATGTTGCAAGAGGGCTCATTCTAACGGAAATGAAAAGTTCTAGTGCCCTTTTTAAGTGACCAAAAAATTGGAGGGCACCTAGGCCCCCTCCCACGCTAATTATTTTCCCAAAGTCAACGGATCAAAATTCTGAGATAGCCATTTTATTCAGCGTAGTCGAAAAACCTTATATCTATGTCTTTGGGGACGACTTACTCCCCCACAGTCCCCGTGGGAGGGGCAACAAGTTACAAACTTTGACCTGTGCTTACATATAGTAATGGTTATTGGGAAGTATACAGGCTTTTCAAGAGGATTTTTTTTGGTTTTGGGGGAGGGGTTGAGAAGAGGGGGATATGCTGGGGGAACTTTCCTTCGAGAATTTGTAATGGGAGAAGAAAATTTCCATGAAGGGAGAGCAGGATTTACTAGCATTATTTAAAAAAAAAACAATTAAAAAATAAATGTGAAAAAGCTTTTTCAGCTGGAAGTAAGGAACAGCAATAAAACTTAAAACAAACAGAAATTATTACCCATATGAGGGGCTCACCTCCTTCTAATACCTCGCTCTTACGCTAAAGTATTTTTAGTAATTTCAACTACTTATTCTACGGCTTTTGTGATTCAGGGGGTCATTCTTAATGAATTGGGATAAAATTTAAGCTTTAGTGTAAAGAGCGAGGTACTGACGATGGGGCGAATCCCCTCATATCTATATATATAAAAATAAGTTGTCTGTCTGTGTGTCTGTCTGTCAGGTGACGTCATGTTTCTGTGTCGACTGACGTCATGTTTTCGACTGACGAAATTACAGACCGGGACATCGGGACACAAATGACGACCGGGACACCGGCACATAGGGAATATAAATGACGACCAGGACACTCAAAGAGAAAGTGACCGGGACACAAGGAATGTTCAATTAGCAATCACCATCAACAAAGCACCGGGACACAAATGACGACCGGGACACAGGGAGTATAAATGACGACCAGGACATAAGTAAAAAAAATTAAAAAAAAGGTAAAAACTACAAAAAAACTAAAAAGAAAAAAAACTAAAACTAATAAAAAAGCTAAAAAACTAAAAAAACTAAAAAAGAAAAAAAAAGGAAAAAAAAATGAAAAATAAAGGAGAAAAACAAAACTAAAAAAAAGAAAAAAAAAGAAAAAAAAAAAAAAACTAAAAAAAAAGTAAAAACAAAAAAAAACTAAAAAGAAAAAAAGGGGAAAAATACAAAAATTTATTTCATCATATACCATTTCAAAACGAATGTATATACAGACCGGGATACAAATGACGACCGGAGACACAGGGGACACAACTACAACGGGACGCCGGGGGGCACAGGGGGATTATAAATGACGACGGGGACACAGGGAATGTTCGATTAGCAATCACCATCAACAAAGCTAAAGGGCAATCATTAGAATCATGAGGTATAACTAAAAAAAAAGGTAAAAAACTAAAAAAAGACCAATTCAAAACGAATGTATATACAGACCGGGACACCGGGACACAAATGACGACCGGGACACAGGGAATATAAATGACGACCGGGACACAGGGACACAACTACAACGGGGACGCCGGGGGGCACAGGGGGATATATAAATGACGACGGCGACACAGGGAATGGTCGATTAGCAATCACCATCAACAAAGCTCAAGGGCAATCATTAGAATCATGAGGTATAGATCTGAATACGGATTGTTTTCCCATGGACCATTATATGTTGCATGTTCAAGAGTCGGTAAACCTGACAATCTATTTATATGCACAGACAATGGGACAGCAAAGAATGTTGTATATTAGCAAGTTTTACGTAGTTAAAAACATATATATATATATATTATATATATATATATATATATATATATATATATATATATATATATATATATATATATATATATATATATATATCTATATTCACAGGTGGGACATACGGACACAACTACAATGGCGCGTAACTAATATGGCGCGTAACGACTTACGCGCGCGGGGGGGCTTGGGGGGGGGGCGAAGCGCCCCCACAAACTAGGTGTTGGGGTGGCGCGAAGCGCCACCCCAACAGCTAGTATGTAATAAAAACATGAGAATACAAAAGTTCTTTACGTAAGCTAATTTATAAGTTACGTAAATCTTTACCAATAAAAAGATTCGTAAAAAATTAAAAGTTCTAGTTGCCTTTTAATTAACCAAAAATTCGGAGGGCAACTAGGCTTCGTCCCCCGCTCTTTTTTCTGAAAATCATTCGATCAAAATTATGAGAAAGCCATTGAGCCAAAAAAAAAAAAAAAATATGCAAATTTCGTTTTGATTATTCCTCTGCGGAGAGCCAAAATCAAACATGCATTGATTCAAAAACGTTCAGAAATTAAATAAAAAAACAAATTTTTTTAACTGAAAGTAAGGAGCGACATTAAAACTTAAAACGCACAGAAATTACTTCGTATATGAAAGAGCCTGCTTCCTCATCAACGCCCCGCTCTTTACGCTAAAATATTTTACTGTTTTAAAAAGAAGAATTGAGAGAAAGAGTCAAACTTTAGCGTAAAGAGCAGGGCGTTTATGAGGAAGCAGCCTCTTTCATATACGAAGTAATTTCTGTGCGTTTTAAGTTTTAATGTCGCTCCTTACTTTCAGTTTAAAAAACTTGTTTTTTTTATTTAATATAAGTTAGGATCGAATCTGATAATAATCAATGATAAATTCTGTATGAAAACAAAAGGAAAATTAAATAACTTAAAACTCTTGTAGTGAGATATATGTTGAGAATATTATCCGGGAGAAATAGTTGTTTGATCTTCGACTATTTTGAACACAATGGATATTTCAAAATTTTGATCAGTATTCAATCAGTAATCTGAAAATAGCAACTGAAGAGGGCTGGTTGCTCAGTGGCAGAAAACACCGCTTTTTTGTGGCATGATCTTTTTGGCCACTTAAAAAGGGAGCTAAAATTTTTAGTCTTCGTTCGACTTAGCACTATTTTTACCTTCTAGGACCGTTGGTTCGATAGATGGCCCCTAAAAAAAAAAAAAAAAATAAATAAACCCACATCCGTGATCTTTCTTCTAGCAAAAAAAAATTCTACAGTTTTGTTGATAGGAGTTCGAAACCTCTTGATTAGGATTCTCTGATATGCTGAATTTGAAGGTATTTTTTTCGTTCAGTACGCCTGACCTTTTTTGGGGGAGAGAGGTTCCTCTTTTTTTAAACTAAGCAAATTGTTTTTTAGGCTTTTAGAAATTGAAAGGCAACATTAAACTTGATTATTTTTGTTTATTTGGAATCATTTATAAGTCATATTCTTTTGATATATTATCGTTTTCAGCTCAAACATTTTCTTTAGCCGTTTTGTTCATATGCGATATAAAAACTGATGAAAATTTATCAACAAAACTGAACAAAATGAGACAGCTCATTCAACCATCAATTGAAAATTGAATTTGCCTTTTCAAGTACTTCCTGGTAACAAACTGTAGTAAGGAACGACCGGCTCAATAGTGAACGAAACTCTAAAAAGAGGAATTCCGATACTAATAGATGCATCAAAAGAATTTGAGTTTTATACTGATTTTAAATATATAAGTTTCATTAAATTTTGTCTCACCCGTCAAAAGTTACAAGCCTGAGAAAATTTACCTTATTTTGGAGAATAGGGGGAATCACCCTCCAAAAGTCATAGAATCTTAAATAGAATCTAGAATCTAAATAGAATTGAAAATCACACCATCGCATTCAGCGTATAAGAAAACCGTATTGTAGAAGTTTCAAGCTCATATCTACAAAAAATGTGGAACTTCGTATTTTCAAACAGTTCGTGGTAACGAACTGTAATAAGGAGCGACCCGGCT